>NC_048601.1:76243518-76528518 GCF_003668045.3 Cricetulus griseus | reverse complement strand
ACACTGCTTTAACTATTAGGGACGGCAACTGTAGTGCTTCCATTTGGCATTATAAAATTCCAAGCAGGGCAATCATACTATTTTGCCCTTCTTATTGTGGGATATTTTGATCACCCTCTGATACTCCAGAGACTGGCAATAAAGTTTACTTTGAATGAAAGGACAGAGTTAGCTACTGGCTGACCAAAATTAGCCATAGAAGTTTTGGAGGACTATGGACATATAGATAGAAACAGGAAGTAGTAGGGTGGGGTTCAGAAAGATTATCTACCCTTTTGGACTGAGGAAGGAGAGAGAAGAGGTCACTGGTGGATTCACCACAACTTCTCAGATAATGCAGGTTCGTACCCCAATATCTGACTCCTAAGTTTTTATTGATAAAGAATAATTAGATAAGTGCTTCATCTTCTACCTATAACTGTTTTTTACTTGCAATTAATATGTTTTACATTGACTCAAGAACTAGTTACTGGGGCTTATTTTCAAGGAAAAGATTGAATAGGACTCTCCTTTACAGATCTGCCAGGAGAGAGGTCAATGAACATATCCAAGGACAAAAACTCTGCCAAGCACAGTAATCTTCCATTCATCAGCCCATGAAAGTCCTAAGACCTTTCTCTTTTACAAAATGGCAAAGAGTTTTTGTGGTTTTTTGAATGAGAATGGCCCACATGGGCTCATATACTTGAATAGTTGGCCCTAGTGGGTCAATTATTAGGAGGTGTGACCATGCTGAAGGAGGTATGTCACTGGGATAGGTTTTGAAGTTTCAGAAGATTCATACCATTATTGGGGTCTTTCTCTGCCTCATGACTGGAGACCAAGATGTAAGCTCCCAGCTGTTCCTTCACTCTACCATCATGGACTCTAACCCTCTGAAACCATAAGCCAAACAAAACACTTTCTCCTGTAATTTGCTTTGGTCATGGCATTTTGTCACAGCAATAAAAAACATAATTAAAAGAGAAGTTGGTACCAGAAATGGGATCATTCCTGTAACAGGTCTGACCATACTGGTTTTTTGTTTGCTTGATTTTTGGCTTTTTTGAGATTTTTGTTTTTGTTGTGTTTTGATTTCTGAGGATTTCGGTAGAATGCTGTTAAGTACAGCTTTATTGGCCATCCTAGTAGGAGCTTAGAAAAAAGTAGTGCTGAGATCAATTCAGACTATGGAGGCCCAACTCAATATGTTTCAGAGGGTAAAAAAATAAACAAATAGACTGGGGACCATGCTTGTGATATTTTGGCCAAAAAAAAAAAATGTAGTGTAATGATAGCTTTTTCCACCAGCTGCATGAGTTCTGATGTCATGTTAGTGCCCCCCAAATAGCACACAGAGTCTTATATAAGTTACAATGCTGCTGGCCAATGACTAGGATTTCTTATTTGCTAGCTCTGTCTTAAGTATCAACCATAACCATTAACCTATATAGTTTATAAAAACTTATCTTATCAAGGATGCCAGTGGCATGTGTCCTCTCTTCCCCAGGATCATATGGCGACTTCTTACTACATTTCCCAGAATCCTCCTTGACTCCTAGTCCCACCTATCTTGCTTCCCTATTAACTAACAGTGTTTTATATATCAACCAATAAGACAGACAAATACATAGAAGGACCTCTCCCATCAATGTGGCTACTATTTGTTCTTGTCCTAAGAATCTGCCCAAGGCAAAATTGAAGAGTTTTGAGTTAATTTCATTCTTTCAGGATGACTGTGTCATATAGATATTCGTGATCACTTTTATGCAGGTCTATAATTTTAAAAAAGAAGAAAAATTAAATAAAATACAGAATGAACAATTTGAGTAACAAAAGTTCACCAGGAAATCTAATGTTGAAGCCAAGGCTTTTGCTAAAAGAGTAAGGGAGGAGCCTGATTCAAAATGGAATAAAGGGAGTGGTACCCTCAGGGAAAGACCCTATCTACCTACTCCTGTAACTTATGAAAGGAATAAGCCCAAGGGATATTTTTTTTCATGTAGAAAGCTACTACAAGGGAAATCTTACCTTATACAAATGTAATTCAACGAGGAAGCCAGACTTCATCCCAAGTGGGCATCAGTACTTGACAGCTTCAGTCACATGGTTCTATCCTTAGAGTCATGATACAGAGTAAAGGGTTGTGGGATTTTCCTCTGTGGCTAAGGAAAGATACTGATCCCAGGCTTGTGACAGGGCAGTCCCTGCATGGAGACCCAGAGAAGCCATTACATGAAGCTGTAAAAATAAAGCCCAGATTTGCTGGAGACCCCAAGATATTGGATATGTCAGAGTCATGAAACATCTGCCAGAGAGAGCTACAGACAGGAAGTGGAGCCAGTTCAAAAGAGAATAGTATGTTACAGGCAGAAAATCTGAAAAGAAGAACCATCTAAGCCAGTGGTTCCTAATGCTGTCATCTTTAATACCTCATGCTGTGGTGACCATGAAGTTATTTTGTTGCTACTGCATAACTGTAATTTTGTTACTGTTATGAATTGTTAATTTAAATACCTGATATTCAGGATATCTGACATGCAATTTGTTAATCCCACCAGAATAAGAACATTACCACAGTTTAAAGCCAAATTTGAAGTAAGCTTTAATTAAATACTGCCCAGGTGTATGGCCTCTGGCCAGGTCCATACCCAGGTTCCCAGGAAATGGCCTGGAGTCACGTTTTGCAGGGGCTTACAAAGGCAAAATCCATAATTCACTATATTTCCCACAAGGTCTAATCATGGGCAAGCACACATCCTGACATACTTCCTGCCTTCATACCTCCTGTCTATATCCAATCAGGGGCAAGGGTGTATCCTGACATACTTCCTGCCCATGTACATCAAGCAAATCCAGTGCAGGTAGGACAAACAAACACATTTAGGGGAGTGAGCTTGTTATCTCCTATAGACAATAGCCTCCAGTACTTCAAGAACTATCTGTCCTGAGGTAAGGGGCTTGAAGATTACAGGCATTTTCGTTTCATGGATATCTTAATTATAGAAATTAAAACTTAAAATGTAACTTTGGCTCTCACAAACTCCCAATGGGGTCACCACCCACAGGTTAAGAACTGATGATCTAAGGCTTCCAACACTAGACATGGAGCTGCAGAATTTGGATTTTGCCTGTTGTTTCAGTCTCACTTTGGTCCAGTTTTTCCTCACTATGCCCCCTCCCCATTCCTCTCTTTGGGGATGGTAATGCATATCCTGTGACACTGTATATTTAAAGAATATAATTTAGTTTTTTTGTTTTATAGGGGACTTACAACTAAGAGATTGTCTTGAATCTCAGAAGAGACTTTGGACTTTTAAACTGCTTTGAGATTGTGAAAGACTATGGGGACTTTTGAAGTTGCACTAAACGTATTTTGCATTGTGATATGGCCATGAGGCCATGAGGCCATGAGGCCCACCCAGCCAGTGGAACGTGGTAGTTTGAATGAGATTGGCCACCATAGGCTCATATATTTGAATATCTGAGTCTCAGTTGATGAAACTGTTAAGAAAGGATTAAAAGGTTTGGCCTTGTTGGAGGAGGTATGTTCATGCTGGTGAGTTTTGAGGTTTCAAAAGACTCATACAATTCCCAGTTAGCTTTTCCCATCTTGTGGTTATGGATCAAAATATGAATTTTTCGGTCTTTCTTCACTCTGACTTCATGACTCTAACCCTCTGGAACCATAAGCCAAATTGTTTTCTTTTGTAAGTTGCCTAGATCATGTTTTTAATTACGACAATAGAAAAGTAACTAAGAGAGTTTGCTTTGAGATGGACAGTCTTACCGCATTTTCCAGCTCTAGATTTAAATAAAAGATATTCCTCCTCCAATCTCTTTCTAACTACAGACTTGGGCACTACAAAAAACACAAGCCAGGACCTCTGAGGAGAGCCAGTGGCTGTGCATAAGAGGCATTCATAACTATTTAGTGAAAGCCATTAGTATATCATTACCATGACCTAGGACACAACCTTTAAATCTTCTACTCTGGGGGAGATAAACAGCACAGATGTGCACGCGGCACTCACTCAACGCCCCCTGTTATTATTCTTTTCCTTGAATTAGAAATTCGAGACATGGACATGGAGTATAGAGAGCACATTAACCAGTTTATTATAGGGTGGAAGAATGAGAGGGGGAGAGAGAGAAATGGAAGCACAGAGCAAGGCAGAGAGTAAGAGAGAAGAGAGAGAGAGGTCAACCGCTGGAAAGAGACAAGAGAATAATCCTGCAGGTTTAAGGGGGGGGGCTCCCGCATGGGCACTGAGTCCCTACGCAGCTTCATGATGAGTAACGTAGCCATGGCATGGCTACGCAACAGAGGGCTCTTTAAGCTGTGTAGGTATCTACCTGAACCTTTCACCACCTTCTCTAAACCACTACCCATGAACCAAATTACTACTGATGTTTACTTAATGAAATAATTTACCTTAAGGTAGAATTGATTGTACCCATTCATGAGTCAATTGGGTTGGGGTTTGTTCTTATTTGTTGGCAGCTAGGAATAAAGTCCAGGACCCTGCATATGCAGGCACCTGAGCTCAGTCTCTAGCCACTGGCTCTTTGGGACAGAACCACAATACATAGCCCAGGCTGGACCCAACCTCATGGCCTTCCCACTTCAGCTCTCTCAGGGCTGGTTCTCTAAATGTTTGCTGCTATGCCAGATGAGGATTCTTGATTTTAAACAAATGTCTGTTCCCAAATGCTTTACCTGTTGGAAAGTCTTATCAGCTGTGGCCAAACCAAGTGTTTTCTTGTTGTTGAGTGAGATTTTTCTCTGTGAAACACTCTTCTCTACATGTGATCATTAACACCAGACCAAGGAAAGTTCATGAGCTCAGGTTAGCTGAGGACTTCTGATTCAGATTCCAATAAAAAGCGGGTGTTTTCCTACATAACTCTGATAATACTTGAAACTTAAAAATTATCCCGATAATTTCTGTCTTGCCATCAAGATTTTGTCTCTCTGAGGGTAGACATGACTTTATCCCCAGGGCTTGTACTACTCCACATCATGCATGTATCATATGTATGACTGAGTAAATGCAGGGGAATTGGAGGATTCCTGGGCATAATTCCTTTCAACAGACAGCATTAGCTTTCTGCACAGTCCCCTGAAAGAGTAAATGAGGCAAGAGAGATGCTAAATGCTCTGAATTCAGTTAGTGACTCTTGGTGACCATTTCCTGCTGCCCTGTCTTTTATACATTTCATAGTATTTCCTAAAGCCCTTGGCACTTCATGACTGCCCACGACAAACACAGTCTTAGAAATTCCTACACTCAAATGTTTTCAAATGTATTTAAAATGTTTGTGTTTGTGTGTGCACAAACGTGTGTGTGTGTGTGTGTGTGTGTGTGTGTGTGTGTGTGTGTGTGTGTGTGTGATTTAGGAACTCTGGCCTACTCTAATTCCAAAGAGAAGCCTTTTTAAATGTTACAGTCTAAGAGGAACTGAAAATGATGTCATTCCCTAATGACCTCATCCATGATGAAATTGTGACATGGGTTATGACAATGAAAACATGACTGGGAGAACTTCCAACTCCATCTGGCAAGGGCCAAGTCTTTTTTTTTTTTTTTAAAGTGATCACTCAGGTTCTGAATGAGATGTTAAACCAATGGGAAAGTAAACACAAATGATTACTATAGGCCCAAAGTAAGAGAGATTTCAGTCTTTTGTAACTTTGTTATGAAAGTTTCCATATATGAATATCCTGAGCACATAGTACCTTGATACTTCTGTATTATGTTTCAAGAGACGTTATTTTTGGTAATTTAAACATGTTGAATACTAAAACCTAAGTAAAATACATTTATTGAAGGTTTAAAAATATTTTTTGCTAAAGGACAAAATTAGGTTTCCACTGGGAAAGGTGGGCAATGACCAAATAAGCCAGATGAATGGGTGGGAGGGGGGCGGTTGCTAAAAAGTTGGAATTCTTATGTTTTCAGATTATCATTTTGACACAGATTCATTAAAACTGTTCTGTACAATTTTCTCAGTCAAAATCATTGTATCAAAATTCATTTAAGAGTCTGTGGAAATGGGTCAGTGGGTAAAGTACTTGCTGCAGAAGGAGCAACTGAGCTCAGATCCCCAGCACCCACATTAAAAGCCAGATCTGGTGAAGCTTGCATAAGATCCCAGCACAGGGCAGGTAGAGACAGGAGGATCCCTGTGGTGTACTGACCAGTCAGTGTAGCCACTCAGTGAGCTCCAGGTCCAGTGAGAGCCTCTGTCACAAAAAAAAAAAAAAAGAAAGAAAAGAAAAAATGTGAAGAGAGATTGAGGAAGACCCTTGATGCCGCCTTTTCCCTCCATATACAAGCACACAGACATGCAGGTCCACCGGTGTATATGTATGCACACACATGAACACGGACATGCACATGTATAAATGCATTTCACAAGTGGCTGCAGAGTTTCCTATAACTTGTATTATATAGCCATCATTCATCAACAAACATAACCAATAAACTAACACACTTTGAGAAATTTCTCAGGGCTACTCTGTCTACTTTGCTTATTTGTTTTTGCACACATGGATACCCACTCTGTTTTCTGACATATTACACTTCTCTCTTTGATATTACTCTTGTCTCTTATCTAGTGCTATGAATTGAATTGTGTACCCAACAAATTCATGTTGAAATGCTAGGCCTGCATGACTTACGGGGCCTAGCATATAGCCTACAGGACACGGGTTTTGAGGTTCTAGTGAGGAAAAATAAAAATACTAGTTTACTAGGGATTTGGGGAGCCCGATGTAGGGTGCCATATGTTACCAGGAAAATCGGGGTCTCCTCTTTTGGATTTTAGTCCCATTGTTAACAGAATTTAAAAACAACCTACTAGGAAACTCAAGAACAATTTTACTCAGTAACCTGAGGCTTTCTTGAGACTGTCTCAACCATGCTCAAAATCTGTCCTCTTCATGTATGCCATACTGCTCCGCCTGAGCCACAAAGCAGGGACTGACAAGAAATCCACTTTTTCTGTGTTTCCTTAGGACTTACATCTGGGGAGAGTGAGCACGCGTTTAGCATGGCGATACACTTTCCATACAGCAACCACACGTTGCTTCTTCACTTCAACAGTTTGAACATGGCTAAGTTGTTGGTGAAATCAGATCACAATTTTCATCTCACACATATTGAGTTCACTTTGGTGGCCACAGAAACCATTCAGTACACAGGTGAGTACTCACAGACTGACTGCAGGACTTCATTTGGGGGGCCTGAGCACCCCTTTTCTCCCCTAACACTGACAAAACTGTCTTCATCCAAGGGCAGAGGTGGGGGGAGACAACAAAGCCAAGACTGGGTCCTTCATGGATCCAGTGTGACTGAGCCCTTCAGCTTTTATTTTCTTAGTCATTTGCAGAATATGAGACTTCTATATTCAGAAAAAAAAATCCCAGACATTTACACAGGCTGACAGCATCCTACAAGATTCTAAAACTGGTTACTACTTTATTCCATGCATATTTTTCTTTCTCTTTTGGATATTATCCCTAATCATATCAGTCTGTATCTCTTTCTAGAGTCTTTCATATAATACTTCAGCAGAAACTGTCTTTAACTTTATAACAGATTATTTCATGAAGTTGTCTAGATAGCAGAGACCACCTAAAAATAAATGATAATTCACATACTGTGAAAGACATATCTATGATTGAAAAAGTTTCTGGTTTACAGCTATGGTTGGACCACCTTACAGGTTCCTAGTCAAAGTACCAAATTTTAGCTTTAATATTTGAAGTAAAATTTCAAATAGACTTTTCCATTTTACAATAAGTAGGAATTAGTTTGGGTTAATTTTAGCTGTGAAGCTTTTATAAATATTAGTATTCAGTCTTAGAGGATTTTACTATAATTAGAAGATTTAGATGAAACAGAAACTGACCACTATTCACACTACACTGGGACTGTGTCCCCTTGAGTCCACCATGCTCCTATTCAGACATTTCTGTGACTCACACAGGGAAGGACTGGCCTCTGAATGCTGCTAATGGCTATCTGGTGGCTGCTGTCATCCCTGGGAAAAGCACAGAAGACAAAGAATGGAAATGTATTCTTCTGGGTTACATGTTCCAAACTGCCCACCTACTGCCTCCTTCAGCTTGCCTCTCCACAGTAATATGGCTTTTCCTTCAGTAAAACTGCTCAAGAATTTGCAAGCATATGCTCTGCTATCAAAGTCTAAGCACTCATGGAATAAAAACAAGAAAAGTGTTACTTACAAAAACTCCCTGTTGAGTAAAATACTGGTCTATTTCTCCATGCCTCACTGCTGTAAACTACCTTTTAAGTCTAAGATGAGATGGGATTTAGAACAGCTGTGAGGCAGCTCCGTCAAGGGCCTAGACCTGTCTGGGAAGCTGAGTTTCTGTTTCCCGTCTTCACAGTGGATTGAGTTTGAAAACAGAGGTTGGATTCTTGAGGAAATATACAAACACATCTGTGTGTTTGGTGTGATGTACAGTGCAGGGATCATGAGAAGATGAAGGCTGCCTAGCAGGCCCACTGGGGACTCCATTCTGTTTGCTCCATCATTTTCCTTGTTGTCAGCATTGCCTCTGAGGCTTTTGCAGCTTTGCCTTTTATGTTCTCTCCATAGCCTCATGACAGGATAAAGTAATAAAAAAAAAACCTATGCTTTCCTGAAAATAGACGTATTCTTCACTTTCAATATCACCTGGGAGTTTTTCAAATTTTCCTGTGGAAATTTACAGTGCCATAGACTAGTCGGCTCACATTCCTCAGCAAAATACAGCGGCCAGGTAATACCTGCATTTCCCTGTGGGACTTACAGCACTCAGTTGTAGCCTCATGCCTAGAGGAACAATGCAGTCAGCACAGACACAAGGGTCAGCAGCACAACACTCCATGAATGGCCTCTCTTTGAGACTCATAGGATTTTCTGAGGGTAATCAATACCCCACTCCTCAATTAAAAGAGCAGAAAGAGCAAACCCCACAAATGTTATAGTGACAAAAAGTCATAGCACTATGTCAACACAAGTCAAAGAAGCAAAAAAATAAGTCCAGTATTCAATTTTAATTTACAAAGTAGGGAATAGCTTGTATAAATGACTTGGATGCCTTAAAGAAGGGCTCTCTTTGAAATGAGTATCTACAATCAATATTTCCTGATTTGAACTATCGACTGAGATCCTAAAGGAAAGACTGAAACTGAAATAGCATGTATACACTATATAGTTTGTTCTTAATTCAAATATAACATTAAAAATTATAGAAATGAGGTAAAGAAGTAGTCAGACTGAAAAGGTGCTAAGAAAGGAAAGAACATATTTTACTATAGACAGCTAAACTTTTTGGTTTGGGATTTAAGACTTTTAAAACTAATATTTAGAAGCAAATGGTAAAGTGCATGTATTAACACCCTCATAACTCATAGACAGTCATCAAGTGGCTACCTGTAAACACAGGTGTGTCCACTCAGTCATGCTTACACACAGCTGTGCTTATACACAACCATGCATGCATATAGCCATACATCCAAACCAGCCATTCGTGCACACAACTGTACTCACACAGAGCTGTGTATGCACATAGAGTTTACTCTCCCACCATTGTCATTTATAAGGTATACCAGACTTATGTTCATTCTCTTGTCCTAATGTATATACTAGACCACTAAAAGAATATTAGAAGGGATCATGAAGACCTTGAGGCATGAATGAACAGCACACCAGTTCCTCTGGAAACCATTGAGTGAAAAGATATTCACTATACTTCGATTGTTAAAACAGTCAGACTGTTTAGTCCCTGGGCATAAAAAAATGGACAGCATTTGGATGTTGGAGTACAGCATAAGGAAGTAATCAGAAATCCAGCAAAGAATTATACATCAAGATGTTCACAGGAGCATTATTTAAATTTGCAGAGCATGCAAAAAATCTGGACTCAAACCAATAATGCAAAATAGGACCTGGTCATGCAAGATGGACTATTAAACAGACATCATGTTTTCAGAATATATTTAATTAAAAAATACATATAATATACTGCAAAGCTAAAATATGCATAGCTATATGAATGTTTTAAATCCATGTAAAATAATGTTACAGCCCAAATTAGCCAAAAGTAATAAAGAATCTTTTTCCACCACAGCTGAAGGAAGAAGGGAAGAGGCAGAGAAAAATAAAAATAGAGCATACAATTAAAATATGTAAATCTCAACACCAGATAGAAAAAAGCTAGCCTACAAGTTCAATAAAAATTAAAATCATACTGTTTTTGAAACCACCGTGCCTATAAAATATAATACATTCACACATGGTAGCATCTCAATTTAAATGGTGACAAAAATGAGTATAGACTGAATACAAAATAATGATGGCATTTTAAATGTTCAGCATCATCTAAAGTCACTAAAGAAACTTATGATGGAAAAGTACTTTTAGATAGGTTTTGGGGGGGGGATTGTGAAGAGTAGATAGAGGTCATCTGATGTAAACTCAATCCTATTTCTATCAAAGGTTTTAGACAGCCACCTACAGAGATCTGTGTGAAATTAATGTGCTGCCTTATGCAAAAAATTTTATATTCTTTCATCCATGTTACTTACGAGAACTCACTGTGAAGTTATTATAAAACAACACCTTCGCCTCCACTGATGATTTCCTTTCATTATTTGGTAAAGGATAATTTAAAAGTCAAAAGGAATCTCTAGGATTTGCTGTGGTTTGACTCGGAAATGTGTCCCCAGGTTAATGTCTGAGTCTATTCTGCCGTGGGTGACACTGTTTGGAAGCAGTTCAGGTTTCAGAAGACAGGGCCTGATTGAGAAAGTAAGTTAACCGGGTAGAGTTATAGCCCCATCCATGGTCTCTGAGCTTTCTTTACTCCCTAGTTCATGATAGAGGCATGTCAGCTCCATGTTCCCTCCACTATGGACAGAGCTGACTGTAGTACCTTCTGTCAGGTTTTTTGCAACAGAATGATTAATACAGGACTCTCACAGGAAATCCACAAAGTGACAGTCACAGCAATATAAGAGAGGAATACTCTGTCAGCTCTATGCTGACTGTACTGAGAACAGAGAAGGCCAAAGGTTTAGACAGAGTCACAGCCAGCACAGGCAAGAATAACCTTTTAAGGAGAAACTTGACAGAAAAACATATAAGCCAGAAGCACACAGTCCACAAGCCTCCTGGGAAGGAAGACATGGAGAAAGCCATGTACTAAGCCAAAAGTTTGAAGCTGAATGGCAACTTTTGGATATAGTTATATTCTGACTAAAAGTATGGATTGGGGTGGTGAGGTGAGAACTCTCACATGGTATGGTAACATGCAACAACTCTCTCTGAAGAAATAATTATCTGCTCATCCTTCTCCTTGGGTAGGAACCAAAATGGGTCTCTGACATTATGGTCAACTGATGTTCAGAAGGCCAGAAGGAACTACTTTTCAAGAAAAGTACGGTTATTTAGTTTTGGTTGTACTTCTTCCTCATCTGCTGTCAACTACAAACCAAAGACCCATCAACATGTAAAGCAGTTTCTCCACTGAGATGCTCACAGAAGACAAAAGTTTAACATCTCATTTTCTGTATCTGTCAACAGAACTCTATCTAATAGTGGTATTTCTGGGGCTGGAGAGATAGCTTAGCAGTTAAGAGTACTAGCTGCTCATCGAGAGGACTCAGGTTCAATTCCTACACCCACATGGAAGCTCACAACTGTCCAGTTCCAGAGGATCCTATACCCTCACATAGACCAATGCATATAAAAATAAAAAGAAATAAATTGTTTTAAAAACTGTAACAGTTCTATTAGAAATAGTGAAAAGAAAATTGTAGGTTTGGCCTTTAAGCATCTCCCCTTGAATTATCTGAATTTATTGCTGTTGGAGAAATAGTGTTACCATATTCATTTAACAGCTTAAGTCACAGATTTATACACACAGTGAAATGACTCAGAGCTAACTTTGACTTCTTCAGAAAAGAGGATCAGAGGGGCTCTCTAAAAACAATCAAGTAAAGAGATGGCAAAC
The DNA here is from genome assembly GCF_003668045.3 of Cricetulus griseus. Classification (NCBI taxonomy): domain Eukaryota; kingdom Metazoa; phylum Chordata; class Mammalia; order Rodentia; family Cricetidae; genus Cricetulus; species Cricetulus griseus. Next base: position 76,516,508 of record NC_048601.1, on the reverse strand, counting down.
AATGCCAACATATTGGGTGTTACAGCCATTTATTGTATCCATTACAGATTGGGAATCACTCGATATCACAATTTTAAATGTAAACTTATGAAGTGATAAATCCTCTTCCAAAATAAACTATGAAGTTCCCAAAGATACTTGTGTATAATAAACAAGACAGATTATTTATGTATGGCCTCAAGTGATACTTTGAAGTTTCTTTTATAGGACACATTTGGAAAGCAATTCTAGAAAGAATGTTATCTATGGTATGAAAAATTTGAATCCCTTTACATTTTATTTTTCAGTCCTTCCAAAAAATGCTTTAATGCCTCCTTTGATACAACTTGATTCATATCAACCCTTTAAAAGATATAGCAACAACAAGAATATCTTTATTTTTCAGTGCAAGAATTTCATAATCATATGATCTGTCTATATCAGACTCACCACAGTGATTGTGAGAATGCCATTACTCTCTGCAAAGGAGGAAAGTGCTGCTAAATAAACCATAGAACAATGCTTTGGGTAACAGAAATTTTTCCTATAATTTATTGATGGGACTCACATTAACTGTCCAGATTAAAGGGTTTCATGTAATTATTCAGCAAATACATGCTATATGTGCCAATCAAATACAACCTCCCTTTTCCACTCTTCACCATTTACACCCCCTAGTACTGACTCTTAGTTCAAGTATCTCCATATGATTGAGAACATGAGGGATTTAACTTTTTGTGTGGTGTATTTAACTTAATCTTCCAGTTCCTTCCCCCTCCCTGTAAACCATGTTCATTCTTCAAAGGGCTGAGCAGTATTCCCCTGTATACTTTATCACATTCTTCATCTATTCCTCTTTTGATTGGCACCTAGGTGGACTCTGTGCCTCACTAATTGTGAATTGTCCCACAACATGCATGAGTAGGTAGGCATCTCTTCAGTGAGCTGATTGCAATTCCTTTAAATAGATCTTGAGACATTGGATGGATGGATCACATGATAGATCTATTTTAAGACTTCTTAAGAGCCTCTGGAGGGCAATAGTGGCTCACACCTTTAATCCCAGCACTTGGGAGACAGAAGCAGATGAATCCCCATGAGTTTGAGGCCAGCCTGGTCTACAAATCTATACAGAGAAACCCTGTCTTGAAAGACCAAAAAAGAAAAAGAACCTACATGCTGGTGTACTATGATTCAAAACACAAACATCACTGAAAGCCACATATTCTTACACAGCAGTTGATGGGTTCAGAAGATCATAGAGACTCTGACCTAACCAATGGATTATTACATAATCATAATTTGATGGCATTATTAGAATGTAATGGAAATTAGAAGCAGGTACTGTGTCAACAGCATTGAAGGGGATTAATTTGGTCTCATTTTTGGCAGGACTTGTTTTCATTCCCATCAACAGTGACCAAGAGTTTTCTCTACACTTGTGCCAGCATTTGTTATTTTTGCTTTCTGGAAAATAACCATTCTATTTGGGATGAGATGGTATCTCATAATAGTGTGATGTGCATTTCCCTGATGGCTATTGATAATATTGAGCTTTCATTTCCATGGATTGGTTAGACATTGGCATTTCTACTTTTTAGAAGTATCTACTTCATTTGCTCATTTTGTAAAAATTGAATGACCTAAAAGATCTTTTAATATTTGCTTAAATATTTTCACCTCAAGAGTCATGAGTGGCCAGGCCTTAATGCCATACTGCTCATGCTGCCACGGCACTACTTGGAACTTCATTCTAAGCAGCTAACATCCCTCTGGAAAGTTTTGATGTGTATGGGAACTTTAGTCACCACAGACAACCCAGTCCAGGGATGGCAAAATTCACAAAGGGGAAAGGAGGTAGATACTAAAATCTTTGAAATATTTCAAACTGGAGAACTGGAAGGGGTTGCAAAGAAATGTGGGCTACAATGGTAGTTCTTAAAGAAACTTGAGGACTTCTTCATGGTTTTTCTGAGCTTTTAAATATGAAATTAAAAAGCATTAACTACACTTTAAACAGCATGGTTTTAGCACAAAAATAGACACATTGATCAATGGAATTGAACTGAAGATCCAGATAAGTCTACAGATTTATGAACACCTGATTTTTTTATAAAGAAGTCAGAAATACACAGTGGAGAAAAAAGCACTTTCAACAAATGGTGTTGGTCAAACTGGATATCTGTATGTAGAAGAATGTGAATAGATCTATTCTTATCACCCTACACAAAACTCAACTCCAAATGGACCAAAGACCTCAACATAAAACCAGATACACTGAATCTGTTAGAAGAGAAAATGGATAATAGCTCTGAACTGACTGGCACGGGAAAATATCTGAACAGAACACAGCACAGACACTAAGATCAACAATGAATAAATAGGATCTCATTAACTGAAAAGTTTCTGCATGGCAAAGGGCACCATCATTTGGACAAAGCAGCAGCCTACAGAATGGGAAAAGATTTTTACCAGTTACACATCCAATAGAGGCCTAATATCCGAAATATGTATTTTGCTATTCTACAATAAGATTAAAGCAAAACTGAAATCTAACAGTGTAAAAGGCTTTAGAACCAACATATGATCTGTGTTCCAAATGGCTTGTCCAGTCCACTTCTCTGGCTACAACACACATAGCTTGTCTTACAGGCTGAAACCAGCTCCATACCACACCTGCTGTTGTCTTTTATAGTCACTCTACCATCCTGGAATCTCCAAAATGATGGAGTCTCCACTTCAGCTGAAGCTGTACTTATACCTGTGGCCTCCTGTCCACTCTGCCCCTGCCACAGGGTGTCAAGCCTTACTTGTCTCCACTGCTCTTTCTCTCCTAGGGTCTGCAATGCAACTGAGGCTCCACCTTCACCAATGGCTTCTTCTGGCCTTTAATAATATCAAGTCTTCACTTCTCTCCATGACCTCTTAATTCTATATCTTCCATGTCACCAAAACCATTACAACATGGGAGACTCTTACATATTACCAAGTTTGGCTACCAGAGTGAGATGCAGCCTTGGCCCCCTCTGGAATACTTCCCAGACTTCACCTCAATGATGCTGGTATCTTATTAATCATGAAGAATTCTTCAGCACCAGATGACTAGCATCTATTGTCCAGGTAAGGCAAAGTGTCACTTGCCCAGATTTCTTAAGTCAGTACATCACATGAATGGGCCTGTTAGGGACTTCAAAATTTCCCTCCAAACTAGAAAGGATCATACTGAGTGAGGTAACCCAGACTCAGGAAGACAAATGTCACATGTTCTCTCTCATCTAAAGCTTCTAGTTCCAAACCTTCAGATATTAGTATACAACCTTGAGTAACTACAGAAACCAGGAAAGTTTAAAAAAAAGAGAGACCATTATTGGGGGAGGGTGGATAAAAAAATATGGCAAGGCACAAGCGATCTGAAGGAGGAAATGAGGGAAATGAAGAGCCCTAATTAGGGAGGTGGGAGGGAAATAAATACAGAAGGAGGAGGGGAGGGTAAAATAACAGTAAGGATGTCTGAAAAAGTCATTAGGACTCTACCTAACAAATACCTATAACACATGTAAGTCAATACATAAATACACATGGATAGTTTAAGTTAAATTTTCCCATCTGGGCTAACAATGCTTCCTCAAATAGCCATCAAGCATTTAACAAAAACCCCAATGCCATGCATAAGAAATCACTTTTGAGTTGTTGGTCAGGATTGTTCAAAAACCTTCCCAAATATTACAGCCTATTGCTATTGCCCTTGATTGCACCCCAGAGGTGGAATGTGAGTCCCTATTACTGAAGACACTGTGCAGTTCAGACACAGAGTCCAGAGTCTCTGAGCTAGAGTTGACCTTCAAGCCTCCTCCCAAAGGACTAGCTTCCATGGTACCATAAGGTACCATGTAAGCTTCCAAAATTGGGAAGCAACTAACAGTCCTCCCCAGCTCTGATGCCCATGAACCACAACATGGCATAATAATGTTAAAGGTCAATAGTAGCATGCAGACACTGACAGTAACCAACATCCCTTTGGACTACAGACCCTCTCAACAAGAGGGAAATCCTTCCTGCTCAAGGAAACCTAGCCAACTAGGCCAATGAAGTCATGAATCTTGGAGTTTTGGAAACCTACAATGGCCACTTTACTAAACCAGCATAATCCCTAACTATATTCTAAATATATCCGCAGATAAATGTAGTTCTCATCCCTTATCAAAGAAACTTATCTTTGTAACAGATAGATATCATTACAGAAAACCATAACCAATCAAAATGCAGAGTTGTGGAGCCCAGTCTGAGTGAATACATGTGGTAGTTTGAATGTAACTGGCCCCCATAATCTCATAGGGAGTGGCACTATTAGAAAGTCTGACTTTGTTGGAATGGATATGGCCTTGTTGGAGGAAGTGTGCCACTGGGGGTGGGATTTGATGTTTCATGTACTCAGGATACTGCTCAGTGTGTCAGTCAACTTCCTGTTGCCTGCAAAATGTAGAAAATTAGGCTATTTCTCCAGCACCATGTCTGCCTGAATGCCACCATGCTTCTTGCCATGATGGACTGAATCTCTGAACTGTATGTAAGCAAGCCACTGCAATTAAATGTTTTCCTTTATAAGAGTTTGAGGGGGGGGGATCCATCATGTAGGTAGGTATGTAAGATGAGGAAAAAAATGTCATACTTAAAAAAAAAAAAAGAGTTGCGGTGGTCATGGTGTCTCTCCATAACAATAGTAACCCTACCTAAGATAATACATAGACAATACAACCTAAGGCTCAGGGAACATTGTAGAAAAGAGGATGAGATTTTTTCAGAGTCAGAGAAAGAGGGAACAAACTTTTCTGTGAGATTGTATCTACAAAAACTACATACTCATAGTCTCAACAATATGGCTATCTAAACAAGATCAGAATAAGTACAACACCAACAAATATTCTAACATGGAAGAGGGAACATTCACAAGGCCTCAGCCTCATACAAAGAATTACAGGCAACTAGGAAAAGCTGAAAATGGGAGAATAAGTCTTCCTCAGAGAAGAACATACCAATCGGTTATCAAATTTCAAGAAGTTAGCCCTGAAAACTTACACACAAATAACATTACACAGACTGAGCAGGATACATACACACACACACACACACACACACACAGAGAGAGAGAGAGAGAGAGAGAGAGAGAGAGAGAGAGAGAGAGAGAGAGAGAGAGATGTATATTGCTCTAAAGGTATGTATTTAAAAATATGTATTGAGGCCATGAATTTGAAAGCAAGCAGCAGTGGTATGTGGGAAGCTTTGGAGGAGAGAAAGGGAAGATGAAATTATAATCTCCAAAACTAAATGTTGTTAAAACTTCCCTCCAAAATTTCACAAACCAGGCCTGCATTGTCTGCATATATATGCATATATATAATTTAGATTAGAAACAATCTTATTTTACATATCAATACCAGTTCCCTCTCCCTCTCATCCATCCATGCCCCCTACCTAACCCCCATCCCATCCCCTTTCTGCTCCCCAGGGAGGGTGAGGCCTTCCATGGGCGATCATCAAAGTCTGTCACATCATTTGGGGCAGGGCCTAGGCCCTCTCCCATGTGTCTAGGCTGAGAGAGTGTCCCTCTATGGGGAATGGGATCCCAAAGTTCATTCGTACACTAGGGATAAATACTGTTCTATTACTAGAGGCCCCATATACTGCCCATGCCTCCTAACTAACAACCACGTTCAGGAGGCCTGGTTCAATCCCATGCTGGTCTCACAACTGCCAGTTTAGGGACCATTAGCTCCCCCTTATTCAGGTTAGCTGTTTCTGTGGGTTTCTCAGCCTGGTCTTGACCCCTTTGCTCATCACTCCTCCCTCTCTGTAACTGGATTCCAGGAGTTTGGCTCTGGGCTTAGCTGTGGGTGTCTGCTTCTTCTTCCATCAGCTACAAGATGAAGGCTCCAGGATGGCATATAAGGTAGTCATCAATCTCATTATCAGAGAAGGGCACTATTGCTTAGATTCTTAGTTGGGGTCATCCTTGGTCTGCATTTCTTTTAGCCTCCTTATCTTTCAAGCTCCCACAGAAAAGCTCATCATGCTATGAGCACTGAAGCACTTTTCCTGTCCAAAGCTTCAAATTCCTTCTACAGTACTCCCAAAACCAACGTGGTTGTGGCCATCACACCCCTGGCCATCACACACATCCTGGTACCAATTTCTATCTGAGTTTGCCTCTTTGTTGCTGGGGTAAACGCCATAATCAAAAGCAACTTGGGGTGAGTGATGCTTACTTTAGCTTACAGGTTATAGGACATCAGTTGAAGCCAAGGCAGCAACTCAAGGCAGGAGAGGGAAGCAGAAACCACAGAGGAAAGCTGCTTACTACCGTTCTCCCCTTGGCTTGCAGTTTGATTTCTCATACAACCCAGGACCATCTGCCCAGGGTGGGCACCACCTTCCACATAAATTACAATCAAGAAAATGACTTTCAGACTTGTCTACATGCCAACCAGATGGAGGCAATTCCTCAGTTGAGCTCCCATCTTTACAGGTGTGTTAAGTTGTGAACCAATATTAGATACCCATCATTGCTATCCAATCAAGCTAGTCACTGTTTAACCTGTAAAACATGCCTGACATTCTCCCCCTATCTAAGCTCCAACTGACTTTTTTTCCCTAACCAGGTATAACTAGCTACATTTTCTCCTTATACTAAAATCATGTCCCTATTCCAATACCTAATTTAAATCCCCGCTTCCTTGCAAAGAGACTAATGAAAAAAGGGTACCCTTATTGGCTAAAATATAGCAGGGTAGCAAGTAATAGAAAATAAACTGAAAGTTCCACAGAAGATGGTACAAAGAGTTGAACAAACAGCCTCTTGAGAGCCAGGCCATGAGAAACATACATCTTTTTTTTTTTTCCTTCAAGACAATCAGACAAAACAAACCAAGAACTTCCAGCCAAGGAGCACTGTTTCTATTCCTCTAAGTTCCCTTTTTAATTAGTGAGGGGAGATCAGAAGCGGTGCAAATGAAAGGGTACAAAGCACAGCCTATCACTTTTCTAAGTGTGAATGAATGCCCTGTGGGTTTTTTTAATTGCATGAGGACAGTGAAGGAAAAGTCTCTATAAACTGTGGCTTCTCAGGGAAAAGTGTTAATGTTATGTAAATTAAAATTTGAAAGTCTATTTAACTGAAATTAGCAACACCAGGCACTACGTGTGTGCAAGTGCACATTTCATCAGCCTTGGGGGTGGAGCCTTCAGCCTGCCTATGGTCAGACCTCTCTCAGGCCCAGCCTTTCCATAGAACAGTCTCATCATTATTAAGGTTTGAATATGGCATATCCTCCACTAGCCTATGTGTTGAAAGTTTGTCCCTATTCAGTGTCACTGTTTTGTGAGGTTCTAGAAACAAATAAGTGGGATCCTGGGAGAATGTTCTTGGGGCCTTATCTAACCCTGGCTACCTCCTGTATTCCTTGCTATGCTTCTCGTCACCCATGGTGTTGGCTGCTAGCAGAATGTTTTCCTACCAGAATGCACTGAATCTTTAAAGAGGGAGAGCCCAAATAAACTTTGCTTCCTTTAAATTGTCCTCTTAGTTATTGAGGTCACAGCTTTGAAAATGTATCAAATACAATTAAGCAAGGATTGCAGCTTGACTCCAAGAAATATTTTCCCTGGCTAGAAAACAGGAAGGATTATGAGAAAGAAGCAAATCTGATTTCTTTCAATCAATGTTCAAAGTCACATGGTAAGTAATTTGTAGAAGATATTCGAACCCCAATCTAATCATAATCTCTAATCCAAAACCCAATCACAACCCCAACTCCATCTGCTTCACCCCAACTCCACTCTCATTTATAATGCCACCATCTTAAGAATTACCACAACAGTTTGCTTGCAGCTTCTGCTCTTTCAAGCTGTTAATCCACTACACTTATTTGCTAAAGCAAAGTGTGTGTGTGTGTATGTGTGTGTATGTGTGTGTGTGTGAGAGAGAGAGAGAGAGAGAGAGAGAGAGAGAGAGAGAGAGAGAGAACACAGCACTTACCTCAAAAAGGTTAAAACACAGTTTGTGGCCATGGTCTAAGGACACATTTGAATTATTCCTAATTCCATGTTCCAGTGTGGTAACACTCTGATAAATTTTTATATTAACAGAACAAAGAACATCATCAATCAAAGCCCTTTTCAAATTCATTTGTGGAAATGTTAGGTAGACAGTTAAAGCAAAGCAGGAAAAGCTCTGCAATAGGTCTCAGATGCTGTCTGGTGACATTCTTAGTCTTTCAGTTGGCAGAAGCAATAATCTGTTAATGTAATACAGTCCAAAAGGTTTTACCTGTTGGTCACAAGTGAAAGGTTCAGGCATTATGCTGGCCTGCCCCTGTTACCTGGTGGAATCCACTCAGGCAATACCCTGGTCAGCCCAAGGTTCCATGGGAAAGAAGTCTGCACACAGGTGCAGAGGACCCCTTTAAAAGATAGGCTCCTGCCCCTTTACTCCTCTTTTCTCTCTCTCTCTGTCTCTCTGTCTCTCTCTCTCTCTCCCCCTGTTTCTCTGTTTCCTGCTCTGTCTATGGCGACCGGCCATGGCGGTCAGCCATTACCCTGTTCCTCTTCTTAGTCTCCCCATTCTACCGGGCCTTATAATAAACTTATAGTCAATATGTCTGTCTCAGCAATTTCTCTTTTCTTCTTTTTAAACAAAAGAATAACATTTTGGCGCCCGGACGTGGAAAGGCTCTGCCCTTATACCTTCTGCGACCTGCTGGCGGGCGCTGGTTAGGCAAGGGCAACCTTACAACCCACTTCCATCTTCGCAGCCTGAGATGCCGGAACTCAACTTGCCACTTTTCCAACTAAGTATTTCTGGAACTCACTGATCTGCCTATTCGCTACAATCCGGTAAGAAACCCAAACTGTTCCCATGGGGCAGACCCAGCGCTGTTCACTCTGGGTCCATTTTTCGGTTTCGGGCCGGGTGCTCTCAGACAGGGCAATCTGTACATTTTTCGGCCTTGCCCACGGGAAATACATTTTTACGGGATCTTTCGGTTACTGGCAGCGAATAGGTAAATGAGCGGAGTTCTGCCTCCCAGTGGGAACTTTCTTTCACCTGAGAATGTCCCTCATTGTTCTGTTTGTTCTTTCTCTGACTGTTTCTTCTTGGTTGGCAATGTCTGCTTGAGATGCTCTGAGAGTTTTGTTTATTTGCTGGTTTTCATTTTGTTTGTTTGCTGGTTTTCTGGCAATTGAGAATGTGCTTACGGGGGTCGCCATCGGCCACATGTGCTAACCTGGGGGCCGCCATCTTGGTCATAACCAGGTGACCTGGCTTGGGCCTACCCACTCAGTTCAATGACTTCCACCGGCAAGCACTGCCACCTGACATCTTGCTTTTTATTTCTTTCACTTGTTGGGTGCATTTCCTAAAGGTCAGGCATGGGATCCCGCTCCAGGAGCGGTGCTTTTTTGCTTTTTTCAGTTCGGACTGCTGGGTCCTTTTTCGGTTTCGGGACAGCTGTGTCCCCTTCGGGGCCAGGCCCCTGGCAACTCCCACGGGCAGACGTGCATCCGTAGAGGAGCTTTTTGCCGGTTCTCCACCTGCCTCACCCATGGGAAATGCATAGAGGAACCTTTCTGGTTTCATCCAACAAGCAGGTAAACAGACAAAAGCGGCTTAAGGTTGCCGCTGTTTTGGTCATGTGACCTACCTGTAGGCACGCACAGCTCCAGCGGCCTATCGAGCAAACCTGTCTGCCGGATTTTTGATTTCTGCCAGATCTTTTTGCTTTTTATTTTTATTTTTTGTCTTTTTCTTCTTTCACTGGCTCTGTTGTTCATGGCTTGTTTACTAAATACTGTGCCTTTCCAGGGCCCTCTGTTTAAATCTACTCTGTCCCTTTAAATCTCCTACGGATCAGAGATTACATTCTGATTCCCCCTTTACTGTTATTCAGTCCTGCTTGTCTCTGTACCTGTAATTTAACTTTATACTTATCTAGCTCTATATGTAACTTAAATTAAACTATACTAAGTCTCATATTTCTAAATTGCTATATATCTTTAAATGATGGTAAACATTTAAAGTCATAAAGTTCTAATCTACCTTTACTTAAAATATAAGCCAAGTCTATACAACTTAAATTTAACTTATGTATCTTTAAATGATAGTAAAAATTTAAAATCAAAAAGATCTATTTCAAATTAACAAAATATTTATACCACGCAGTCTATCCTATAAGCCGTTTACAAAGGTACAGCTTTTATTACAAAAAGGGATTTTTCTCTAACTAAAGACAAACTTAACTGCTGAGATACTAAACAGACAGCCCTCAAATGCTCAGAGATCTAGAGAATATGGCATTTAAAATGTTTTGTTAAAAAGCTTTTTATAACAAAGAGGCCAGCTGCTGGCCCACCCCATTTCCTCCGAGAAGACTGGGCACTAAAGAAGCTTCGTCTCGAGTCAGTGACAATGCTGGTCACTGAGCAACCCTGCCCTTCACCTCAACTACTACAAAGTATTCCAGACCATGGACAAGAGGACGATGGAATCGACTTTCCCAGCGTTGCTTGGGCCAACGGTAGGCAAGTCTTCCCAAAGTCTCTAATCCACAGGTCACAAGTTATCAGCAAAAAGGCAGATGTCCTGCAGCCCACTACTATGGATGGAGCACCTTGGGGATGGCTGTCCATGCAGCCTGCTGGCAAGTCTCTGTTATTCTTTAATCATTGATTCAGGTAAAATCTTATCCTTCTCAAGAACTCTGATGCTTTTGACGACTGATAGTCTTGCCGGCTTAAAGCAAAACAGATTCCAGTAACAGGTATTTTAGGGTTTATCTATGTAAAGATAGGAAAGTCTAACATGTATGAAAGTCTGAAAATGTAGTTATGAAGGCCTGAGGATAAAAAGGCATAAATGATGATAAAATGAGTTGAGACATTAAAAAGAATAAAAAATGTTCCTGACTTCTCTATTTCTCATGCTACTGCTCATAATAAAGTTCAACAATACCACTATAGGATCATAACTACAAGGTCAAGATTAAGATGCTTTTCATTGTCCTAAAAAAATCTGTCTGTTTTTAAATGGTAATACTTTCAGCCAAATTGCTTCTAACATGAATATGCTTCTAATGTGTCTAATACTTATGTTTCCACAAACTCTAAGGACTCTTATAAGTTCCAGGGAGCCGAATCAGATCCAAACAGGTCAGATTCACTCCAGGTAATATCCAATCTTTCCCTGGTCCCAAATTCCCTTCACTCATCTTGGGACACCTCGGGAACCCCTCCCTCATCTTACAATCTTCCCCTCAAGTGACAGGACCTAAGAAAATTTTTTTTTTCTAAACTTAACCTTGTCCTCTGCTCTGTCAACATCTTGCCAGGTCTAAGAGGCGCCAGGGAGTTCCATACAGCCTGGACTACAATGAAACAACCAGCTTCCCCAGGACGTGGCAGCACCCCAACCTTCTCGGGTCCCCCAAAGATGGTCAACGCCCCCCACGTCAGCAGGAAGCAGTCTTAAGAATTCGACGCCCTTATTCCTTAACCTGCCATGTCTAAACACCCCACCTTTTTTTAATAATAAGTAGAGGTGGGAATGAAAGGTTCAGGCATTATGCTGGCCTGCCCCTGTTACCTGGTGGAATCCACTCAGGCAATACCCTGGTCAGCCCAAGGTTCCATGGGAAAGAAGTCTGCACACAGGTGCAGAGGACCCCTTTAAAAGATAGGCTCCTGCCCCTTTACTCCTCTTTCTCTCTCTCTCTGTCTCTCCCCCCCGCCCCCCGTCTCTCTGTTCCCCGCTCTGTCTCTCTATGGCGACCGGCCATGGCGGTCAGCCATTACCCTGTTCCTCTTCTTAGTTTACCCATTCTGTTGCGCCTTACAATAAACTTATAGTCTTATGTCTGTCTCAATATTTGTCTTTTCTTCTTTTTAAACAAAAGAATAACAACAAGGGTATTGTCAAGTTAGACACAGAGGTAGGCAAGGAGTGGCCATTAAGAAAGCTAAAGAAAAATAAGGTAAATTATAATTAGGCTCTAGACCTGCAACATTCCAACCTCTCCACAGTAATCAAAGTTCCTAACACTCAATCAGCCTTACAGAAGATTCCATAGAAGGTGGGATCTATGTCTGTAAGTACACTGAATTTTCAGAAAAAAAGAGAAGAGAGGAAGGAAGGAGAGAGAAAGATGAGAAAGTTTTTGCAAAGATAATGCCCAGTTCATATTTTTTCACAAGCAAAGTTTATCTAGACTTTAATAAAGAAATAATGTAAATTCTATATAACTTCCCCCAGAGAGGGCCTAGGTCCTGCCCCAATGATGTGACAGACTTTGATGATTCCCCCATGGAAGGCTTCACCCTCCCTGGGGAGCAGAAGGGGAATGGGATGGGTCAGGTCAATGGGGGGGCATGGGAGGATGGCAGGGAGAGGGAACTGGGATTGATATGTAAAATAAAATTGTTTCTAACTTAAATTTAAAAAATGAAGGGGGGAACTTCCCCCAGAAAGAAGAGACTATATTTCCAAGTTCTTCTTACGAAATCAGTATTTTATCTAAAAAAAAGCCGCAGGCATTACAAGAAAAAGGGACCATTGCTCATGAGCACATAGGCAAGTTTTTCAAGAGCACATAGTAAATCTAAGCCAACATTATAGAAAAGGGTAACATGTACAATCAAGTGGGATTTACCCAAGCATCTAAGGTGGATGACAACTACTGGAAATCAGTGGGATCTCCACTTCCAGTGAAGATGACATAGCAGGAACTAGACTGACTCTCTTGAAACCATTAACGAAAAATCAAAATCTTTGAAACCACAAAACTCAAAATCAGTATCCATGATCAAGGTCTCTTCAGGGATGAGACTAGATGTGTTCCTTGTGTGTCTTAGACTTGAGATTTTGTGAGATTGAGGGTGGTCTTGAAGTTACTTCTCCCTCATTAACAGATACAGAACTTCTTGCCACTTACCTTGAATCAGGTTTCTGTGTGAAAAAGCACACATGGAAATAGTCATTCTCAATTCTGTCCCAAACAGCTTGGGATTGATTTACTTGGCTACCCTGTTAGTGGCACTGTGATCCAGGATGCTGGATGTTCAAAAGTCAGTTTTCTGGGAAGGAGCAAGGGACTTTCCCAGAGGGAGGTTATTCTTGGTGAGTGAGGCTTGCTCAGAGCCTGGTGTATACTGATTAGCCCTAAGTCTTTTTAAGGTTGTTACTACGTTTTAGATTTATTTTGAAAGTTCCATATGCATGTACTGTTGTTACATCGTTTCCTACCTTCGCCTCCTCAACTCCTCCTACATCTAGTCGACTGCCACCATCCCTGCCTACCCCACCTCAAATTCCTTGCCTTTTAATCTTAAGAAATATAAATTATTTCTTCCAGGTAAATGCAGTATATTTACTAATGGGCAGTTGACTATCAATTATAGAGCATATATTATAAAAAGAATAAGTCATACTTAGGGGTTAAATGTGGTCTATTTCTTAAATTTCCAAAAAAAAAAATTGTACTAGAATTGACTACAAATGATGAAAACCGCCAAGGCTAAATAATGAGACCCAACCTCAGAAAGAGAGAGATGAGAGAGAGAGAGAGAGAGAGAGAGAGAGAGAGAGAGAGAGAGAGAGAATCTTAGAAATTAAGAAATTAGCTGGGCATGGTGACTCATACCTGTAATCCCAGTACTTGAGAGACTGAGGTAGGAGCCAAGTTCAAGGCTAGCCTGGGCTAAAAATGAGTTCCAGGCCAATCTGGACCACAGAATGACAATTTTAAGAAATAGATTTTATGGCTAATGATAAAATTCAGGAGACAAAAGAGGAATATCAAAGGAAGGGAAGAGAAAGTATGGAAGAGAGAGGAAAGGAAGAAAGAGAGGCAGGGAGGCAGGGAGGAAATTAAGACAGAATTTGCCTCAAGCACTTGCCTCAAGTTCATGAAATCAAATGAAAAACCATGACTGAAGAATGGAGCAGTCCATGAGATGGGAAACAAACAAAAAGCAAGAACTATGTTCTTCACAGGAGCCAATTTTAAGATAGATAATCCTAAAAATACAAAAGGTACAGGGAAATATTCTGGGGAATCTCATGTACATCTGTGGTCACTAGCACACACACATTCATCTATTCAGCACCATCCAGGATTCGTGTGTGTGTGTGTGTGTGTGTGTGTGTGTGTGTGTGTGTGTGTGTGTGTGTGTGTATGTGTGTTGTGTCCGTCCCAGTGAGTTGGGCTCTGAACATGTGAGTGAAGGATGCCAGAGCACACAGTTCAGTGAAGGAGGCAGACTCTAATCAGCTGCTTGTGGAAATACACCATTGCAAGCCATGGTGAATGTAATTTGGGAAAACACAAACAGTGTGGATGAGAGAGCACAGGAAAGGAGATGACTTTCTCTGGGACAAGAACAGAAGGCAGAGGACAGTTTCTCTGGAATTGTGAATATATAAGATAGTCACATCCTCCCACAAGGCTGTTTGAACTTTCAATAAAGAATGCCATCTTTGTTTTTAATCATCTGAAGAAGAGGAAATCTTACTTTGAAAGAAAGAGTATTTTTAAGTTTTGATAAGCAGTAGCTGAGACATTTTGTACAAATGTTTATAAAGAAAATGGAGACATCATTAAAAGCAATGTGTGGGCACAATCTAAATAATTTGTAATAATGTTTAACATGTCATAAAAGGAAATGTGTATTCTGACGTCAGTTTGGGGTACAAACATTTACAACTAAAACAAACATTTTCTTTTAAAATCACTCTAGTCCTCAAACTCAAGCAAAGGTTGTGTTTAGATGGCTTTCTTTCCTGCCCACAGAGAGCACAGATATCCAGAGGAGTAGAAGACCATGCCAAATAGCACTGATGTAACCTTGGCTTGCCCTGCTGTTGGTGTATCTACATAACCCATATATATTGAGTCTCCAAAACAATAGAGACCAAAGACCTGAAAGAAAAAAAGACTTGAATGAGGAAAAGGATGCATAAATAATAAACATTAAGGCAAATTTACCTAAGAACTATAAAATCAAGACCAGAGACATGGGTATATTTTTCTATTTTAGAAGGTAACTGATGAATGTCTCTGGACTTGTTTCATTATGCTTGGAATATTACATTTTTAAATTAAAAGTTGGATTCCTTTGGAAACAATCTTTGAGAAACAGTTTAGAGTCTAAAGTTTTAAAACCTTACTTGTATAGTTTCAGATTTCCCACAAAACTTATCTTTAAAAAGCTCTCTAGTTGAGATGCAGAGTACTAATAACAAATAATACCCACAATAATTTGGAAGTTAGTAAAGTACACATTTTTAAGATGCATATTTATGTGGAGCCAAGTTTTTCTTCATTGAACCAAAATGATGTACTGGAATTAGTGGAATGCAAAAGATAGGAGAGTCCAGCTGTGTTTTATTAAGCGGCACAGAAAAAGCATTTACAAAAGAAATGTAAAACAGTACTGCTCTTATCACTATGTGGCGGGGAGGTTCTTTCTTTTGTTTCAAAAAGAAAAAAATCTCAACATGCATTTTCAAGGTTGGGATTTAGTTTCAACACATGCAAAGCCCTCCATTTAGTCATCAATGCTAAAAAACAAAACCAAATAGTTTCACTGTTGTTTTTTAAATGAAACAGAAAAGATTTTTTATGATAAACATCATATAAGTTGTATATACAGTAAGTTATATATACAAAAACCTTGGTAGCTTCTAACAATGTCTAAGAGGGCAAAGCGGTCCCCAGATCCCCTGTAGCAACTGCTCAGCTGTTATCTGCTTACTTCCCTCATTCACTCTGAGATGCTGTAAGAGAAACACATTCCTTACAGTTGACATTGTGATTCCCATCAAATGGCTCTTATCAGCATCATGTTCAAATTAGTAATGCTGGAAACAAGCCAGCTATCTTCTGCCCTTGAAAATTTGTACAGGGATTAGTGAACAAAGGAAGAAAATTAATGCCAAACTTCATAATAAAATTATTGTTAAGCAACACCACTAATAGTGGAATTATGGTTGTGTTTAATGAAGAAATAGCCCATGAATAATCTCTTCTGTAAGAGCTCCACAGTTAGGAGGAATTTTCATTTGCAAAACTCTGTATTCTGAAAATCACTCATATCTAAGCCAAAAAGTTATTGTAGAAAACTGTCAATTTTGCCACGTCAACTGTGAACTCTTATTTAGTAAAGTAATTAAATTATGAATCTAAAATGTGGCTGAGCAAGAGATCTGGAACTGAGTTGTTTTTTCAGTTTAAAAAATAAGATTTGTGTATTATGTAGTTGATTTTGTTTGCTTTTTTTTTTTTTTTAATTTTTGGGAGCCAGCCATCAGCTCCCAAATAAATACATGGAGACTTATTCTTCCTTCTGAATGCCCTGCCTTAACTTGGCTTGTTTCTAGTCAACTCTCCTAACTTAAATTATCCCATTTCTCTTTAACTACATTTTGCTGCTAGGATTTTCCCCTTTCTTTATTCTATATATCTTTATTTCCTTCTTACTCTGTCTCTGGCTGTGTGGCTGTGTGGCTGTCTCCAGGTGTCCTCTCTTTCTCCTTTTATCACTCCTCCCTCCTCAATATTTATTCTGTCTGCATTCCAACCTGGCTTAGCCTTTCTCCTGCTTAGCTATTGGCTGTTCAGAACAGTCAGGCAAAGTAACATAGCTTTACAGAGTTAAACAAATGCAACATAAAAGAATGCAACACATCTTTGCATCACTAAACAGATATTCCAGAGCATAAATGAATGTAGCACATATTAAGCTATATTCCACAACAGACTTTGTAGTAAAATAAGCAGAGTAAATGGTCACCAGGCTTTTGGTTGATACTTGAACTAGTAAGAATGTCCATATTTAAAATCTTGTGTAGACATTGGATCACTTATCTACCAAAAAATAACTCTTAAGATACAATGTAGTCTTATTTTTCCTGATATTTGAGTTTGTATAGAATGACAGAAGTAACTAACATAAAATCCTTCTTAAGGGTCATCTGTTTTTCATTTTCCCTTAGCCTTCTTATCAGCCTTCACTGTGGGATGTATCACTGTCCACAGACTGGGCTATCATTTTCCACAGACTGGGCTATCACTTTCCATAGACTGCAGTGACTGATACAGATTAAGAAGGGACAGAAAGAAGTAGGGCTGCCAACTACACAGTGAAGTAGAATCAGGGAATTCTGAATCAGTCAGGGTAATATTCCTTATCCACCTTACACATTTTTCTACAACATAAGAAAATGCCTATGAGACCTCTTAAATTATTTCACATTTTCCTTCAGGTGTCTCTAAGAAACTCCAGTGATCAGATTTTGAACAATGATTTTTCTAAAATAATTTATTGGGACCTTCCTTGGAGTTTTTTTGGTTGCTGTTGTCATTGAAACTTACTTCATTTACTTCCAACATATTGTTAGTAAAGTCAACCAATATCTTAGGCTTAATACACACTGCACATAAATTTTAATATAAAATTATTACATCTTGTTTATAAAATTGTCTCAGATACTACCCACTCACATGTGATATGATATGAACTGAAAGGCATTAGATAGGAAGAATAGAATTCAGAAATCAATGCAAAGGAAATTCACATAAGAAAAGGCTGCAAAGGTACCTAAAGAACATGAGTGTCAGAAACATGTCAACAGGTCATGGTTCAAATTAAAGAATGTTCATCTAATAACTAAGTTATTAATAAGCATAGAAAAAGACCTACTAAAACATAGACATTACTTTTAGATTTAATGAAATCAGTTTAATTCAAATACATATAAAAATTCAAACTGTAATCACCTATGTTTATATACATACCAATGTTATCACAAACTGTATAAACTCTATTAAGTTTATGTCAAGATAAATATGTGGAGCACGTACTTTGGTTCACAAAATGTGGGCATAAACTCATCTGCAGAAACTTTTTCTGGGATTTAACAGAGTTCTAATCACCCTCACCAAATGCACTTTGATTACAACACAAAACTGCTTTTGAAACCCCTCTCTCATTGGCTGAGACAGGCATCTGCTGCAGGAGATTCACTATTAACCATGGCCTGGACTAATTTGGAAGATTAAATACATGTTCTTTTTTAACACAAGTACAGTTTTTCTTAATTCTAATTTTCTTTAAATAAAAATATATACTATTGTAAATATCAGGTTACTAAAAGTACTACTAGTTACAATGTCACTAAACATACCAGGATTTTTGTTCAGTATAGATTCATACATATTAACTATTGTTGTGGAATAGAATATTTGTTTAACTATATAAAGTTGTGTTGCATTTGTTTGTGCTTCAGAATATTTGTTTAACTATATAAAATTGTGTTACTTTTGTTTATGCTGTGTTTATTTAACTATGTAAAGAGGTGTTGCTGCTTCACCTTGTTTGCCTAAAGCACATGATTGGCCTAATAAATAGCTGCACAGCCAATAGTTAGGGATAGGCAGGGCTGATGGGCAGAGAAAGGGGGGAGGCAGCCTGCCAGCTGGGTGCCAGCCAGTCAGATATGGAGGAAGCAGGAAAGCAGGATGGACAGTATGTAGATGGGGTGAAGAAGCCTCAGGCCACACATAGATTAATATAAATGTGTTAATTTAAGTTTTAAAAAAGCTAGGCAGAAATGAGCCTAAGCTAAGGTCAAGCATTCATAGTTAATAATGAGTCTCCACAT
Organism: Cricetulus griseus; assembly: GCF_003668045.3. Lineage (NCBI taxonomy): Eukaryota > Metazoa > Chordata > Mammalia > Rodentia > Cricetidae > Cricetulus > Cricetulus griseus. The sequence goes on along the minus strand of NC_048601.1, from coordinate 76,497,820 downwards.
TCTTAATTGTTAATAAATCTCTGTGTCATGATCCAAGAAACCCTGCTACAAACTATCATCAAATAAATCAAACATTTCCTATCTTTTACACTACTCTGTAAAGGTGGTCCTGTAAAACACACACACACACACACACACAGAGAGAGAGAGAGAGAGAGAGAGAGAGAGAGAGAGAGAGAGAGAGAGAGAGAGCTGTCTTGCAGATGAAATCACTTTAGTGTTTTCCATTGTCACTTACGTATCATTGTTCCTCCAAGCATAGAAATCACCTCATTGCCATGGCTAATTCATTTTTTAGTCATAGCCTTTGACAAACAGACCTTCGTTAATATGATTCACCCACACATCAGAATCAGCTCATCCACACAAACCATGACACAAAGACCCAGATGCCCATGAAATGGCACTCCTTAAAAGTATTGCCTGCATCCTCCAAGCAGATCCACCTCCTCAGCCCCTCCCATTTTTATCACCTACTTTGTTTTCAAATAATTAGTCTTGCTTAGGAAAACTGGTTATGCATAAGCTGTAAGGAGCATTATGTTTTATGTACCCAAAAAATCAAATATGTTCATTATGAAGTCAGATAACATTTTCCACACAGAATTTTAGAGAGTGTATTCTAATTGACCTTCAAAATGGATCCATTTACAAAAGTCAACTCTCTTATTCACTTTTCACCACTTTAACTTTAAAGATAAAATAAAATTTTGGTGCCTTATATATCTTAGTATTTTCTAAGCAAGCCTGACACTCATGTTTAAATAACGCTAAAGCTTGCTATCTTCCTCTCTCCTTTCACAACCACTGACAACTCCAGTTCTGAGGATCTGACACCCTATTCTGACCTCCACAGGCATTGCCCACATACATACATCCAATAAACCCATACATAATAATAATGTCTTTTAAAAAGCCAAAAATTAAACAATTATTTACCTGTGTATGGCTTGTGCTAGCTTCCACTACCCATTTCTATTAGAAATCTGTTTCATTGTCCTACTCCTTCACTTGGAAGCCATTTGTGTTAAGAGTTCCATGCTGAACTATGTCACCCAACACTTATCACTTCAGGGTTCAATCATTTTAGAGGACAGTCTAGGACTTTTCCAAACCAGTCTTCTTTAGGGATGATCTGTAGCCTAGACTACCAAAGCAATATTTTTCCAAACAGATGTTATAAGAACAAAAACTCACTTGTTCTTGTAACATATGTTTCTTATGACATTCTCTCTTTTCCCAATTCTTTTAAATTTCCTTCACTAGTTTATTCCTCCATGTCTTGCTTTATTCATTTCTAAACATTTCCTACAAATGCCTCCCCAAGTCATTTCTTTTCCTATAAAGTCACTCAAAGGCTTTTGTAAAACAAAATAACAAAAAATCAAGATGGGTGTAACAGGCATACTGGTGAGACAAGCATTTTTTTTTTTACAAATTTGTGAAAATTATCCAACACGATACCTTTATATTGGCTTGGAGACTAACTCACCTAACATGATGCCATAAGCTACCCCTGAGTCTCCATTACACAGCTCCACTAGAACCTGTAAGAATTCACTTGTTCTCCACAGTTCAAACAAGCATTCCTGAATACTACTCCTAACTAGCCCGGGAATTGTCATCCTTTATATTCCTCTTATATTCCTTTCTGCTGGAACTATCAGGGTTGACAAATCACATGGATAAAGAACCACTTTATCCTTCAGTCAGAATATTTGTGTAATATTATTCAGAACATTTTTAATTCTATTATTTAGGATACTTATTCATACTAACAGTTAATGATTGCACAAACTAATGAGGTTTAGTGTGGCATTTGCATACATGCATTTATAGCACACACAGAAGAAATCCAGCCCTCCTTTCTTCTGCTCCTATCCTCCAATACCTGGTAAACACTATTCTTTCTAATTGACTGTAGTTTCCACCTATGATAGAGAACATACAATAATAATCTCTCCATATCTGCATTATTTTTATGTCTTTTGTTTCCATACATTTTACAGTAAGTAACAGGATTTCATTATTCTTTGTGGCTAAATAGTGCATGGTGAATATGCATATACCATATTCTCACTATCCACTCATCTGCTGATGGACTAATGAACTGATTTCATATCTTAGCTACTGAGAATAACACCATAAATAAACATGGCCAGGCAGATTCCTCCTTGAATGTTTCAATTACTTTGCATGTATCCCAAGAAATGGCCAGAAGTGGATTGTGTGGTAGCTCTCTTTTCAGTATGTTGACGAATCATGGCGCATTACTTTGTAATGGTTGTTCTAACTTTGAAATGCCCATTTCTCCACATGCTCACCAGCATTTCTCTCTGTCTGTTATTCTCTTTATAATGCTGAGGATTGAGTCTAGGTCCTTACACACACACACACACACACACACACACACACACACACACACACACACACACACCATATATATGCTAACAAGATATATACATATCACACATGTCACCTATGAACGTTTATTATGCAATAACTTTAATTTCTATTCCCCTGTTAGTTGCTGGTTTGGGTTATTTTTTCACACACTTGTTGGCCATTTGTACTTGTTCTTTTGAGAAATATCTATTCAGATCATGAGAAATATCTATTCAGATCAATTTCCCAGTTTACTAAGTGGGTAATTATTAAAATCTAGTTCTCTTATCATATATTAACCATACCAGATTGACTGGGTCTTTTCTATATGAGAAACAGCCAATATCATGTCAACATCTATTTTCTTTTTTTTTTTTTTAATTTATTTATTAGTTCTAGTTAGGGAACAAGCTTGTTTCACATGTAAGTCCCTTCTCCCTCTCCCCCCCCACTCCCATCCCTCCTCCCCCACCCCCAGCCTACCCCCCACCCCATCCACCCACCACTCCCCAGGCAGGGCAGGGCCCTCAGTGGGGGCTCTGCAAAGTCCACCAAATCCTCCTGTGCTGGTCCTGGGCCCTTCCCCATGTGTCCAGGGTCAGAGTGTACACCTTCACGTGGGATGGGCTTTCAAAGTCCCTTCTTGCACCAGGGAAAAATACTAATCCACCATCAGAGGCTCCCTGGAGTGCAGAGGCCTCCTTATTGACATCCATGTTCAGGGGTCTGGATCAGTCTTGTACTGGCCTCCCCGCATGTCAACATCTATTTAAGAGAAACTAATCCTGACTCTGTTTTGTCAACAAAAGTTGGCCTTTTTTAATGAATGAAAAAACATTATGCTCCAACTACTTTTATTTTAATTTCTATCTTCACAATTGAAACCTTGGGGAAAGATTTTTCTAATCTATTTATAAATTGTATACATTACAAATGAGTTCTAAACGCAGAGAAAAAAATAGTAAATACCTGTTAAATGTATCTCCCCTCTTAATTACTTTGTAAAAACATATACTTGGCCCCAGAAACATTGAAGTTTAATAAGACCTTTTCATGAAATCTTTGCAAAATTGCTAACATAATAAAGAAATCAACCATGAACTTTCCCCCCAATGGGTCTTTGTACATTTCCACCTTTTTTAACCTTTAATGACAAAATATAAAATTAAATTAAACTATGCTACTCAGACTCTCACTGTTCTGACAAATATGCGACAAAACACCCACTTAAAGCAGGAAGCATTTACCTTAGTTCACAGGGTCAGAGGTTTGTTTATTGTTTTGAACCTAAGGCAAGGCTAAGCACCATGGACAAGAGCATGCCGTTATGTAGAACAGCTGGAACAGTTCATCCCCTGGTGGATAGGAAATGGCAATAGACAGGAAAAATCTAGAAACAAGTACATCCTTCAAAGGCACCCCACAGCAACCTCCTTCCTCCAACTGGCCCCACCTCCTAACACTTTCACCACTTCTAATAGCCTACCAACTATAACTCTAATAACTAATGTGTTGATAAAGTCAGAGTCCTCATGACACACCCACCATTTGATAGAGCCACCAGGTGAGGAGCAAGCCTTCCTCACATGAGCCTTCAAGTCACTTCATATCCAAATCACAATAGCAACTATGAAAAGAAATATCGGACTTTATATCATTCTTCAAAAATTAATTAAACCAAGATTTAAGAAGAATGCAACTAAGAATATTCGCCACACAAGTCAAAATGTAGTTATTAATATACAAATGCTGTATACCGTGTGCCATTTCTATACTGAAGTCCGTAAGGATATTTTTGGAGACAACTTTTTCTTTCCTGTTGAATGCTAGTGACATGAATTAGGAGAGGCTTATTTTAGCTCAACTTAAAGAATACCTTGAAACAGAGAGTCTATTTGGAAGCAAAGGGATGGCATCTAAACTGACAATTACATTGGCATAAGGTAATTACCATCTACTTGATCTCCAGTTTTAAATAAAATCTGGATTCGGCGAGCATTTTTGTTGGTGGCTGGTGTTAAAAGGGCTATACACAAGAAAAACTGCCGTACTCAATTTATACGTGGAAAATTCCACCATAAACAATGGAATGAATATACATGATTGAGAACTAACCTGAAGCTTGAAGAAAAAAATAAGACTACTATAGAGGTTACTTTTCTGGGCTGTGACTAAACACATGCCAAGCCAGGCAGGCCCAGAGTCTCTCTATGGACTGTGCTGTCTATGGGTCCATATGTAGAACTCTCATGATAACATTGCAATAAATGCTATATAAATAACAAATGAAGTAGATAACAAAACGTGGTAATGCTTCCTGATAATAAGCCATCTAGTTATTGTAAGAATTTATATTAGTTTTCAATAATTTTTCATACTTAATTTTTACTAAAAATTTACCACGTGTGCAATCATGTCATTAAAATTATAAACTCTACCATTATGGAAATATATCTGTTGACCTTTTAAAGCAATGCTGGGTCTGGAAAGATGTCTCAGCAGTGAACAGTGCTTGCTGCTTCCCCAGAGGACCTGAGACTTGTCTCCAGGAACCAAGTTCCATGACTCACACTCCAGCTCCAAGGGATATGCCACCCTCTTCTGGCCTACACAAGCACTGTGCTCACATGGATAAACCCACATTCAGACATACACATACACAAATAATAACACTTAAAGCACTGATAATTAGTTAAATGTCATCATAAAATTTGTTACGTGTTCTTGTTTGAGCACTTGAGTCCCATATCAAAGAATGCTGGGGGCGGGCGGGAGTATGAGGAAGGGGAACAGGACTTGAAGAGAATTACACTCTACAACTTACTTGTGAAAACCATGTAAATATATGTATATTCATTAGACATATTAAATGAGCCTTGGTAATCAGAACACGAAATGAGTGCTTTATAATTCTTGTTGTTCAAGTGAACAGTATGCTCTGTAAGAAAAAGTAAGGGGTGAGGATGCAGCTCAAAGAGCGCTTGTACGACGTCCTTGCTTCAATTCCCACTACTGAATAAATGGGGCATGGTGACACATACCTGTGATTCTAGCAGTCAGCTTGAGGAATCAGGAAGAGAAGACGCTCTGGTCATCCTTGGCTCCATAAAAAGTTTTCAGCCAGCCTGGGATACATGGGAGCCCGTTTCAAGAACAACACCAAAAAGGAAATTGAGTAACACTAAGTTTTGGGACAAAAAAAAAAAACAGAACTAAAAAACAAACACTTCAAATCCACATAATGCAACCCCAGTATAAAAATATTATTTTAAAGAAACTTCAGCAGATTAAAACTGCTCAAAAATATGATATGTATACCCGGTTTTGTGGGATTTAGAATAAACTACTTAGTTTCAAGAACCCATTTACATGTATTTTCAATATGTATGGTGCACATATATTATATTTCAGACTGCTGGCCCATTTCATTCTGAAGTTTCACACACACACACAAATGCCTAAAAACTATTAACAAGCATTCAGCTCTAGTTTCAAAGGTTTCATTGTACAGGTAAACACTGCCCTCTTCTGGCAATTGTAAATATTTGTGTATCTACACAAAATTTTTTATAGCTTATTATTGCACATCTGTAAACAAATTATGTCCTTAGCCCGAATCTTGCCCCCAGCCAAAATCCTCACAATAATAAAGAAATTTATTGGCATGTTTCAAACAACTCTGTTTTAAAAGGACACTAAGGTAAGCAGTCTAAACTCTACAATAAATCTGCCCCTAACTAGATACTGGTTCTTGGACTAACTCTGTAACTACCCTAGATCTTAGTTCCTATCTATAAGATTACTTAACTAAGTCACTAATGGAGTTCTTCGGCCTTCATGTGCTTCTAGATTTAGAAAAATATCAAATAATTGTTTTTAATACCCTAATATAAAATATAGGCCTACTTATGACATATCTCCATATTTATTTGTTTTATTAATAAGAGAATGACTGTTTATTGTTTGGATTCGCTTTATCAAAAAAGACTCAATTTTTACTCCTCCCCATTCAAACATCCTTTCCCTAAACAATACACAGCAAGAGTTCACTGAATTATGAGGAAAAGTAAACTCAGTCTAAGAAGTTTCAAAGAAACATTTTATAGTATTGCTTTTGGTAAGGGGAGGAGTGTTAAATCAAGTGCTCGAAAGTTAACAGTTAAGAAATCAACTTTCAAAGATTCCAGAATCTTAAATGTTGCTGTGATTAAGTAATTAGAAAAATCCACCATTTGGGAGTACAGGGCATTGTACCTCAGCTTTACCCATGCCCGTTTCATTCGTCTTCCTCATCTGTCATCAACTCTTGCTCCACAGTTTCGCTCTCTGATGTAACCCTTATTCCATCTCTCTGGCAACTATTTAATTCAGGCTTCTTAAACATTCGTATTATAATATCTGTAGTAGTCGATTGGTTTCAAAGTGTGATCTGTGTACCAGCATTAGAAACATTTGGGACACTTGGAAGACGTGCCATCTCCTGGACCCCGTACACTGTTCAACATAAAAACAGTAACATGGGGCTGGAGAGATGCCTCAGCGGTTAAGAGCAGACTGTTTTCCAGAGATTCAATTCGCAGCAACCACATGGTGCCTCACAACCACATTGAAGGAGATCTGGTGCCCTCTGCTGGCCCGCAGGCACAAGACTGTATACATAATAAATAAAATCTTTAAAAAAAAGTTTAAAAAAAAAAAAAAAAAAAACAGTAACATGAAGCCCATGTGTAACTTTACATGCTCTGGTACAGGCTTTAAATACTCAAAAAGGAAGAGCGTTTGACCAAAGAACTTGAAAGCAAGCTATTTTAATTACAAAGAAAGGGATTCTTGTATGCGTGTGTGTGTGTGTGTGTGTGTGTGTGTGTGTGTGTGTGTGTGTGTGTGTGTGTGTTGAAGGGATTCTCGTGCGTGTGTGTGTGTGTTTACTGTGTGTGTGTGTTTTGAAGGGATTCTCGTGTGTGTGTGTGTGTGTGTGTGTGTGTGTGTGTTTTGAAGGGATTCTCGTGTGTGTGTGTGTGTGTGTGTGTGTGTGTGTGTGTGTGCGGGATTCTCATGTGTGTGTGTTGAAGGGATTCTCGTGTGTGTGTGTTTACTGTGTGTGTGTGTGTGATTCTCGTGTGTGTGTGTGTGTGTGATTCTCGTGTGTGTGTGTTTACTGTGTGTGTGAGTGTGTGTTTACTGTGTGTGTGTGATTCTCGTGTGTGTATGTGTGTGTGTGTGTGTTTCTCGTGTGTGTGTGTTTACTGTGTGTGTGTGTGTGATTCTCGTGTGTGATTCTCGTGTGTGTGTGTGATTCTCGTGTGTGTGTGTGTGTGTGTGTGTGTGTGTGTGATTCTCGTGTGTGTGTGTGATTCTCGTGTGTGTGTGTGTGTGTGTGTTGAAGGCACACACCTTACTGGCTTTACTGGCTGAGCCTTCTCTTGTACCCAGTCCCTATTCTGATATTTCTCCAGAAAATTCGCGTTCCCACACAAAACACAGGCTCTCCCAAACTGCAAACTATCCACGAAGCTGAGACTACTTCGGGGATATTCGGACCTGGACTTAGCCGGCGAGCCTTCCCTCCGTCACCCTGGGGCTCTTCCTGGACACCCCGTCACCCTGGGGCTCTTCCTGGACACCCGACCAGAGGCCCCACCCACAGCGACCCTCCCGGGCGGGAAGCCGGAGAGCGCGGAGCCAGGCCCACTCTGCGCCTGCGCAAGCAGCGAGGGCGGAGCCAGGGCCGGATACAAGTGGCTCTGGGCGGAACTTAGGGGCCGCTCTCTGGTCCTCGAGGGACTGCGTTCACAGCGGAAGCGGCGCTTCTGGACGGAATCTTGAGAGCAGACCGTCCTTAGAGGGTTCAGTTATGGGGGAGGGACTTAGGGCGGAAACCGGAAGTATGGGGCGGGCTTAGGGAGAAATGAGGCGTTTATAGGACGGGGCCGGGGCCGGAAACCGGCGGTGTAGGTGGGGCTTGCGGGACATTGCGCTTGCGCACGGAGCGCCCCGCGGGCTGCGTAGTTATTTTTGAACCGGGTGGCGGGGAATAGCTGAAGGAGCTGAGCCGGGAGGGCGCGGTGTGCGGTGAGGCTGACAGCGGTCTCCGTTAGATCGAGTGATGGCGCAGCAGCTCGCCCGAGAGCAAGGCATCACCCTGCGCGGGAGCGCGGAGATCGTGGCCGAGTTTTTTTGTGAGTTTTGAATGCGGCCGGAGAGCGGCCTGGCCGGGACCTAGGACGCGCTAGGGCGGAACCACCGCCCGGTCTCCTGCTCGTTCGTGCCGTGGCGGAGAACGGAGGGGCCTTCCCTGGGGCATCGTGCCATTCGCGCTTTGAAAGCCGGGGTCTGTGTTGACATCCGCTCAGCACATGTGTATTTGCACTTAGACTGCGGTGTCGTGAGAGTTGGCATTGCTGGGTTGAAGGTTTTCCGGTGTCGTTTTGTGTCAGCTCTGCTTTCTGGAAGACTTGGAAACGTGAGTAGGTGTTCACTGCTCGATTCCTTTCGTTTTCAGCGTTTGGCGTCAACAGCATTTTGTATCAGCGTGGCATATACCCGTCGGAAACCTTTACTCGAGTGCAGAAATACGGACTCACCTTGCTTGTAACTACTGACCCCGAGCTCATAAAGTATCTCAATAATGTGGTCGAACAGCTGAAAGGTAATCACGTTTTGAGTTTTACCTCTGACAGGGTTACGTTTACGAGGGTGGCTTAAAGCAATATGCCTTCTCAAATACAGCGCTTCTGGACTGGGAGGGAGGAAGTAATGGAGGGAAATCCCATCCTTTCTCCCACTGCTTTTAAGTAGCCTGAGTGTATTGATGTTAGGCGTCTCGGAGTCGGAAGTGTCTTATCAGCTGCTTTAGGAATGCATTTTGCGGTTTAAACAGGTACAACGAGTTGATGGTTTTACACGAGATGATTTTGCTCTTCTTAGACACCCATTGATATGCTGCAGTTGTTGTAACCAGGGTATTACTAAATAACAATATACAGGAAAGTTCCGGTTTTACTTTTCAACTATTCTCTTTATCTTCCTTAAAAGCGGTGGCTGTAATTCAGTATCTGGACAGTTTATTTATTCATTCGTAGCTCAGTGTTGTGCTGCCTGTTTGGCCAATACTTATTCCCACCTATTTCTATTCCTTCTGGAATCCTTGTTCCTCGTGTTGCACACCACTTAGGATTGCCATTCTAATTATAATAATCTTTTCTGTGTTTAGCCTTGTATCTCCCAACAAAGTCTTATAAAAACCAATTCCAAAAGCATTACAGCTGTCTTTTTTCTCTCTAGTTTTTCATGTGTTTGGGTGTTTTTCCTGGGTTATGTCTGTATGTACCAGGTGCATGCCTGGTTCCTTAAAAGACCCGAAGAAGGTGTCAATTCTTAGGAAGAGCACCACTGCTCCTAAGAAATTTTTTTTTGCAAAGATGTTTTAGTTTGTTTCTATTGTAGTTTCATTACAGTGTTCATTGCATTTTTTTTTTGTTGTTGTTAACTTTAGCATTAAAATGACCTTCTTTTGGTGACCAGCTGAACATAGACATCTCTTTAAGGCCATATTTTTTTTGTTTTGTTTTACTTTTGAGGCAGGGTCTCTCAAAAGCTCTTGACTATCCTGAAATTCGATAACCTTGAAGCCCTGTAGATAAAGTTGCTCTTGGTTGAGAACTTCTTTGATAGATTAGACAGCTAGAATAGGAAAGGTGAAGTACTTGATAAATATGTGGAGATAGATTTCTATTCTCAAGTGCAAGCAAGATACGTATACGCTGAGAGGAGCAGCCCATCTCTCATTATTTTCCCAGATTGTGGGTCAGGGTGGAATCATGTATGGTCATTGGATGTCACTCATACTTGACCTGGAACTGCTAGATAGCTATTGCTAGGTGTCATCACCATCATCATCATCCTGGTTCAATAGAGAATCCAGCCTTAACTGATACTGGGGTTACAGGTTGTCACTGGTGACATTGTACCTCATCTACATTTTTGTTGTCACTCACTTCTCCTGTCCTAGTTAAAACACAGGAATTGCTCTTTATGAATAGGCAAATTGTTCTCTTTCTTTTCAGTCCCATTTCCTCTAGCCTTTTTAGAAGCATTTTACTTCTTTCTTTCTTTCTTTCTTTTCTTTCTTGTATTTTCTGTTTCTCTGTTATGATTTCCATTCTTCCTGTTGGTTTCATCTCCCTCCAACTTTAATCTTACAAAAGAAAAATGATGTATACTGAGTTGCTATCCCAATTTCAGTATTAACTCAGGGTTCCATCTGAGATCCTCTTTATAATTGCTAGATTATCTGTGCCATTCACAACTTCACTACCAACTTTTATGTGATTAAGCTAACCCTCTACTCCAGACTCATAAACAACGTGACATCTCTGTATGCTTTATACTCTGCAGAATAAAAACTAAATGTAGGATGATCTCGAGAATTGTTCATTAGTTACTAGGTTAACAGTCCAACGAGAAATGAAGTCTGAAACCTGAAAGCTACCTCAAAATGATTCTTTTTGGTTTTTCTAGACAGGGTTTCTCTGTGTAGCTTTGGAGCCTATCCTGGCACTCGTTCTGGAGACCAGGCTGGCCTCGAATCAAAATGATTCTTATTGAAAGCTAATCAGATAATCTTAACAGTTTTAAGCATGAAATTGCTTTGTTCCCTCTCTACCGGTTTATGCTATGAACTTTGAATCCTAGTGTCTGTAGACCCTCTTTTTACCCCCTCCAGCTAACTTACTACCAAGTATGATAGTTTGGAAACACAAGTTTAATTGTTCACTCTGCTTAAAACACAGTTGTGGTTTTCCTGATTCTTAAAAGCATAGTTTCATTAATTCCACAGATAAGATTTTACAGGATATAGCATCTTGATTTTTCATAATAGTATATTCTTCCTTGTCTTTGTAATTTTATTGTCCTGCCAATTTATATATGTTCTTCACTTTTGGGTATTTAAAGCCTGTATTTCCCTCTCCTTTGCAGAATTAACGAAAAAACTAATCTTTCCTTCGCCTACCAGAATGGATCAGATTTTTTTTTTTATGCTTTTATACTATCTCTCTGTTCCTAACAGCCACCACAGATGTGACATGACAGTTGTATTGAAAATGGTTAGATGAAAGCCTATACCCTATTCCCTTACTGTGAGTTACAGTGGAAGTACAGGTTCACTGTGATGCCCTTGGTTGCACCTGTTAGTAATGGGAAGAATTTAAAAATTGCCTCAATTATTAGTGGGAAGCTTTTCCCTGTAAATGAAAGGAAGTCCAAATTACCATTGTTCGAATTTTGTAAAGCTAAAAAGTGGGTCTTTAGAAGAGAGTTATGTTGCAGTGAGAATGTAAGTGATGCCCTGTGTGTTGCAGAGTGGCTCTACAAGTGCTCTGTTCAGAAGCTGGTGGTGGTCATCTCAAATATTGAAAGTGGTGAGGTCCTTGAAAGATGGCAGTTTGATATTGAGTGTGACAAGACTGCAAAAGAAGATGGGTAAGTTTGGATTAAATTATTCCTGCTTGGTTTTTCACAGCTTCTGTTGTTACATGAGTTCAAATTGTTTTGGACTGATTTCTTACCCTCTTTATTTATGGTAAGCTTTTAAAGATACAGGCTTGGGAGGACTTGAGTTCCTCTTAGCCTGTCAGTGGTTGTATAGATAAGATGCTTTTAACATTCTGTCTTTAGGCAAACCCAGTGAAATTTGACCTTTGTATTTCTGGTTATACCAAAACCATGATATAATATATTATGGGGACTATTTAATACTCGCTTAAAGGTACTGTTAACTGCAGGAAGTGAGCCTAGACCCGTCCCTAACTTAGATGTGGCTCTATTCCATCTAATGCCGTGAACTTTGTAAACTGTAAGATTTCAGTTGCTCTACATCAGAAATTTCCTTAATGCTAGACACACTTTTCTATAAGTTCCTATAATGAAGAGCAGTTTGCTCTTTTGTCTGTAGGAAATTTTTAGCTTATGGAAGTTTTTATGTGTAATTTATTTTACTTGATTTGATAAGGAATTAGGTACTTAGATGTTACTAGAAGAAAAAGTGCCAAAATTCTACCAAGTTTCTGTGTTAGAATCCATATCCTGAAAGAGTTAGTGAACCTGTCGTTATCGGGGTGGTTGAGAAACTTAGTAATCGTCATGCACTGAATGACCTGACACTAAATTCAGTCCTGAAGGATGATGGGAAGGACAGATGCAGATACAGTAGCCCAAGAATATCTTTAGTCTCCTAATATATTGCTTCTGTGCTGTTGGGAGCATTTTGTTCAGATAAATAGTCACCAGTGTATTTTAGTTAACTTAATGAAACCTAGAATGAACTGTTTGGTTCTCTTATAGTGTTTGTAGAGAAAAGTCACACAAAGCCATTCAAGATGAAATCCGTTCAGTGATCAGGCAAATCACAGCTACCGTGACCTTTCTGCCACTGCTGGAAGTTTCTTGTAAGTATTATACAATCTCTTTATTTAAATTTGCGTGGGAAAATGTATGCTGCTGTTGGGAGGATCCCCATTTGTTTAAACCTCATAATTTATCACTGCCTTTAAATATAAATGGGATACAGGAAGCAGAATGCAGCACAAAAAACAGATGTGTGTTCCAGAAAATGTGAGTGCAAGGACCGAGGAAGTGGCTTAGTGGTTAAAGCACTTGCTGAGCAAGTGTGAGGACTCAGTTAGGATCCCCACTTCCAGGACCCTCCAGGTGGTTTTGGGCGCCCACCTCTAACTCCAGCCCAGAAAGGCAGAGATGGAATCACCCAAGCAACCTGGCTACCAAAACTAGCCATCTTGTCAGTCTCTGGTTTGCATGAGAAGCCCTGCCTCGGTGAATGAAGTGGAGGGGTCATCAGTCATTAGCTTGGGGCCTCCACATGTGCGCCCCACACACTCAACAAAATGAAGGGGAACAATGAAAATGCTGAAAAATTAAGATAGTCTACAGTTCTACGTGAAAGCTTTCTCACAATTCCTTTTACTATTTTCACTTTCTACTACAAAGTATACTCCTCTGTTCTAAACTCATGTTTTCTTGAGGAAAATTATAATTAGAGCAAGATAAGCTATCTCCTTAGGAGGTAGGGTTCAAATGAGTCCTGGTGAGCTAGGTGGGGAGGACAGCTTCATTTTTAAAAAGTACTGTGCTTTAATCTCATTCCCAACTTAGGTTCATTTGATCTGCTGATTTACACTGACAAAGATTTGGTTGTCCCTGAAAAGTGGGAAGAATCAGGACCCCAGTTCATTACCAATTCTGAAGAAGTCCGTCTGCGCTCATTTACTACCACAATCCACAAAGTGAATAGTATGGTGGCCTACAAAATCCCTGTCAATGACTGAAGAGAAGGTGAGGAAACAATGGAATTAGCATTCTCTAGTGTCTTTTTCCAGATACCGAGTCAAATATAGTTGATGAATTTTCTTCCCTTGGTTCATTTTCAGGTGAAGAAAGCCAGGATCCTACTTTGATAAATGTGCCCATGGTTCCATTTGTTGGGTTCCTCCTGGACTTGCCATAGAGTCAACATAACAAGATTGCTGCAAATTATTAAGGGGAACCAACAGATTTTGTCAGAATTGTGGAGTGGATTCCTGTAGAAGTGGTCATTGTAGATAGAAATTCTTTTGTTAGAAAGCTAAATACATCCCCTAACCAGTTAGCTCAGGAATCTTGACCAGAGAAGCATCTGAATGTAAATACAGCAGAAGGAACTAAAGCTGTGTTTAGTTCTGAGTCATGAATACTGCCTTGCTGGGCCCATTTGTCACTTCTTTTTGTATAGACTCACATTGAAATACATGCTAATTGATTTCAGTGTATATACCTTGAACTCACAAAGCAGTTGATACTGTTTAATTTCTGTAATAAAGAACTCTTGTTTTAATGTTTCATAAAAAAAAAATCAAGCTTTAAATGACAGTGATACAACAAAAAAACTCCTGTGTCTTAAAATTTTTGTTATAGTACCTTTGGTAAATAGTGTGGTGTTATTATATTCAGATACTACAGTAGATTATGTGCTGCCTTCATCTCAAACAATGCAGTTAATGTGAAGAGGCAAATGTCCTTTGAAATTAGTGCAGATATCAGGCTGTAGTATCACTGGTGTTGGTTTTTTTTTTTTCCTGTTGTATACATCTAATCAAAAATTGTCATATCAGCATAATTTAATGACATTTCAAGTAAAAACTGAAATGCGTAAAAGACATTGTCAAATATTGTCTGTGCTAGCAATTTAATGATTAGGCGGACTCCAGTGACATTCCTGCTGTGGAGAAACAAATTGGCATGAGAATAGGACATTGCTTTTGGTAAGTTTCAAGTTTTTTTCCTTTCCATAAACTTTGTTTCCTCTTGATTAACATGTACTAACAATAGCAAACAAGTTTAGAGTGTTTGTCAGGCAGCAAGACATTTGTGAACATACTTACAGATTTAACTACCCTGGACACCAGACTTCAAGACACATATTATCATTAATTCCCCGTCACAGGAAACATGCCATGCCAAGGGCTCAAGTCCAGAGCCATGTAACTCAGAGCACAGATCAAGTTTAAGCCTAGGCAGGTGTGGCATGCCATTCTATTTCTCTAACACAGCAAAGGACTGCAGTGTCAGGAGGGAATGGGTGAGAGGAACAGCCAAATACAGTTACTATATTAAGGGTGCAGACACCATGGCAGTGCGCTTGCAGGGCTGATGGTTTTCTTGTTTTGTTTTGTTTTGTTTTTCGAGACAGGGTTTCTCTGTGTAGCTTTGGAACCTGTCCTAGAACTAGCTCTTGTAGACCAGGCTTGTCTCCAACTCACAGAGATCCACCTGCCTCTGCCTCCTGAGTGCTGGGATTAAAGGTGTGTGCCACCAACACCTGGCAGGGCTGATGGTTTTCTTAAAGAATCAAATAAATACAATTGGCTGTGTTCTTTTGTCTTCTGCACATCAGCTAAAATAGGATCAAAACAAAACACTTCTGATTAACATGATTTTAAGTAACTAGTTTAAGAACAAAAGTATAGCTGTGCTGCCCAATAAATAAGCTCCCTTTAAATTGAACCTGATTTATTTTAACAAGTCTGATTTATTTTAACAACCTGATTTATTTTAACAAGAATGCTCCCTGAATCTGGAACCATCTGTACACACACGTGCTTGTGAATGTATACATTAAATCACACATATTGTGAATGGTGGTGACTTGCTATTGGGATGGATTTTATCTGGAATAATTATCCAAAAATGTTGAGCTAAGAAGGGCAGACAAAGAGTTAAGCAATATTAAAGTAAAGGTAATTTTTGACTAAAAAATGAGCTGGCCTTTTAAACATTCAGTTAACAACCATAACATTTACTTTCTCTAGCAAAGGGGCCCAATATCTTTGAACTTGAATTCTATAAGGTAAATCTGAGTTCCTCCCCTCAACCAATCAACTATTTATTTCTGCTCCTCTTCATTAATAAGTTATACATTTGGATGCTAATTTCCTTTGTACAAACTACACCCTGTTTTCTGGATTGTAACACTTAAATAGACACTGATGGAACCAGCACCTTCAAACAGGATGATCCAGGAATGCAGCAGGTTTTTGAGCTACTCAGAGAAGTCCTGCCTTTGTTAACAGCTCATCAGAAGTGCTTTCCTCTGTCTCTCTTCATTCTCATGTTTGTGAAGTAAACTGTCATTTATCCATTCATTCCCAGAATGGCAGAGATCCCTTGCTATACAGACTACATAGCAATCTGCATTATTTGCTTGTGCAGGAGAGGCATCTACTAGCCACTACTGCCATCTGCTGGTCTTTCTGTGAATAGTTAGATTTTACAGGGGCCATCACAATGATGCAGAATGCAAATATCATCAGTAAGTAGTATCAGATCCTGTATTTCCTTGAAAATTAAGATACTACACAGCACAGTGATAAGTACAGGACCAGCAGTGATGAATGGGAAGCTGATCATGGCACTCAGCAAGTGGTTGGCTATGAACCAGCAGCAGGTGGCAATGGCCCACAGCAACCCTGACAGGAAACCTGGTAAGACCGCCTCTGGATACAGCTTCAGCCTATTTCATGGCTACACAACAGGTCACAAAGTAGACTGTACTTGTAAGAAAGATGCCACTGGAGTGTGCAAAAACATATTCTTAAATCATACTGACTAGCACCTGTGTATATGCTGTCATTTCTTTTCCTGTGGTCCTTGATGTAAATGATTGGCACAAATGTAGATCTATAGAGTATCCCAGATACCACTGCAGGGCAACAGCCCACAGTGCAGTGGTGCGTAGTAGAAAGTGTCCACCTAGGAGGAAACGGCACAGGGGTCTCCAGTTGTGTTGATCACAGGCTCTGTCATCAGTGTGTTGTCCATGCTGCATGGGTTATTCAGAAATTCACTTTTGGTGAACAAAACTGTGAAAGCAGTTGCTACTGAGAGCCCAGCTCCAAAGTAATTCAGGATGGTGCTTGATACTTCTGTATCCATCCCAATCCAGCCAAACCTTGAGCTTGCCCAGCCAGTTAAGGTATTAAATGATCCCCAGATGAGGGTCCCAAGACATAAACCGATGCTTTTGATAATTGTTCCCTGTTGCTGAAATGCAGCCACTGAGCATTGCAAAAGGCCAGAATTTAGGGCAGCATAATATCAAGTAGACCACCATGGCAACCAATCAAAAGGCAGCACGGATCACTTACTGAAGGAACATTCCATCACCGTTGTCATTTTTTTTTTTTTTTTTTAAAGCGGTACAAAGTTGGAGCCAAACAAAAGAATTGCTACAGCAGAGAAGAGTAGCCTGTGGTAAGTTTGTTCCATTATTGCCCATGGTAGCAGGAATGGCAGACAGGCCAACTCACTCAGTTTGCTCTGAGAGTTTTCCCAAGGAGTGACAGTCTTCAGACACAGGTGACCTGGTGGGTAGTCACTGTGCTGGCTGCAGAGCCCAGCCCGGCTCTTCCTAGCATCTCCTGTACTCTAGATAGTGTCAACCTCATGTTTCTTATGACCTTGAGCACCAAGCTGCTTCCTTTCTCTTCAGTGCTACTCTTAATAGGTATGTTGGTTGTATTCAGTCTAATTTTCCAATGTTTAAAATTTTCCAGAAAAGTGACAGCTTTGTTTATAATAATTTTGAAGTTTATAACTAAATTATGTAAAATCACATTCTTAGAAGTTGATCGGATACCTTAAACATTTCATATCTCTTAAAGGTTTTATATTATTTAAATATATGTTTTGGTGTGTAATAAGGAGGCAAGCTGACTCTGTTGGAAATTAGTTGGAATGATTTGGCCTATGGTTCCAAATAGATGCGTGCCTCATCTTGGGAGAAAGGGATTCCATCCAACAGCCAAAAACTTGGCCACCAGCTTCTTGTGGGAAGTGAAGATGGAGCAATCACCTGGTGGGTCTCTGGGTCAGACCTGAACTCTCACCCATTTACTGTAGGCCTAGAGGCTGTACTGAATTGTGCAGTGGGATATCTTTGTTCAGTGTGGTTTGTTCTTGTTATTTAGAGTTTTTAAAATATTTATAAAATATTTTAACCTTGTTTACTTAGTTTCATGATGCATTTTCAAATTTTGTGTTCCTCAATTTATTCTCCTGGCCGAGGCCTGAGGCCTGAGGCCTGAGCTTTTGTCAGCAGAGGGCAGCCAAGACATTTGTCAGGGTCACCTTCACTTTGTGGAGACAAGTTTCCCAGATTGACAGTAGAATGGGGTAGAGGCTAGATGGAGCACTGAGCAGAAATAGTCAAAAGGGAAGATTGACGGTCTACCATAGAGAGAACAAGTAAATACACCTTCCCTGCACCTGCCCAGTTTTCAGTCCTCAGCCCTACCAAGGGGAAGTCCAAGGCTTGGGGGCCTGGAGTCCACTGTCAATCAAAGGAGCTGCTGGGAACTCAGGCCTGGAACTGAGGACATGCTGCCAACAGTGATCAAAGGTTCACAGCCAGAGAGAGGAAGGGGGTGAGCACCAAGGACAAGCTTGCTTTCTGTGTAGGTATTTATTATTCCAGAAGAAAATAAGAAACTAGAATTAAGGAAATAATTTTGGTTTTATGTCAAATATTAAACATTTAAAGTTGGCTTCACTGGCTTACAATCATCTCTTGAACTTGATGTTGGATAAAAAACATGTTTCAACAACAAAAGTCAAGTGATCCAATTTGTCTTAAGGATTACAATTCCTAAACCCTGTTTCAGGTCACGGGGGACTGTACAACTCTTCTGTGTAGAGCCTCTTATATTTGTAATTGTTAAGACTCACTTTGTTACCTCCATGAACTAGCTCCCTGTTGGAGTCTCTCCTGACTGTGTATGGACTCCATTTTCTCTGCAGCACAGCTAGCTGTTCCCTGAGGTTCTGTCTAGGGGATTAAATGAAAAAAAAAAAGTGTTCCTTCAGACTCCTGAGTTCCTGTGTTAATATCTGTCTTTTCCCTACCATGAAAAAATATTGAAAAGATGACTATTAACAAACTAGACAGTGGCCCACACCAGAATCCAGACATGGGGCTGCTTCTAGTCTCCACGGTGTAAGAAACAATATCTGTTCCATTATCAGATACTGGGGTATTTTGTTACTGCAGATAGAGCTGACCAACAATCAGTGTCAGTCAGTCATCCATGGAAAGCTATTTATAGGCCAGGCAGTAGTGACGAATGCCTTTAGCACTCAGGAAGCAGAGACAGGCAGATCTCTGAGTTTGAGGCCAGCTTGGTCTACAGTGACTTCCAGGACAGGCTCCAAAGCTACAGAGAAACCCTGTCACAGCAAAAAACAAACAAAACCCCAGCTATTTCTAAAAGAAATAATAATGGGAGGCTGGAGAGATGGCTCAGTAAGAGCACGAGCTCTTGCAGAAGACCTGTGTTTAATCCCCATCACCTGCATGGTGGCTCACAACCCTCTATAACTCCACTTCCAGAAGAACCAGTGTCTTGCTTGCCCCCACGTGGTAGTGCAGTCATCCATCCACACACTTATAAAAAGAAAAAAAAAAAACAATTTTTTTTTTCATTTGAATTAGAAACAAGATTGTTTTACAGGTCAATGCCAGTTCCCTCTCCCCTACCCCCGCCCAACTAAAATCCTACCTATCCCATACCCTTTCTGCTCCCCAGGGAGGGTGAGGCCTTCCATAGGGTGTCTTCAGAGTCTGTCATATCCTTTGGGATAGGACCTAGGCCCACCCCCGTGTGTCTAGGCTCAGGGAGTATCCCTCTATGTGGAATGGGCTCCCAACGTCCATTCTTATGCTAGGGATAAGTACTGATCTACTACAAGAGGTCCCATAGATTTCCAAGGTCGTCTCACTGACACCCACATTCAGGGGGTCTGGATCAGTCCCATGCTGGTTTCCCAGCTATCAGTCTAAGGATCAAGGGCTCTCCCTTGTTCAGGTCAGCTGTTTCTGTGGGTTTCACCAGCCTGGTCTGCACCCCTTTGCTCATCACTCTTTCTTCTCTGCAACTGGATTTCAGTTCAGTGATTAGCTGTGGGTGTCTGCTTCTACTTCCACCAGCTGCTGGATGAAGACTCAAGGATGGCATATAAGTCAGTCATCAATCTCATTATCAGGGGAGGGCATTTAAGGTAGCCTCTGTTGCTTAGATTAAAAACAAGAATTTTTACAAACCTTTTCTTTTTCTTTACTGAAGGAAAATGCACCCAATATAAATTTAACTTTGTTTCCTTATATTTTAGACTTCTTGAGACAAAGTCTCCCACTGTAACCCAGTGTGGTTTTGAAATTCATGTAGCACAGGCTGTTCCAGAATTTTCGACCTCTCCTAATCCAGCCTTGCTAGTGCTGGATTTGCAGGCATGAACTACCAGGCATTGGTATTCCCTGCTTTCTGATACAGCTGGTCACACTACATACGCTGATAATGCTGTGCTGCTGTCCCCGCCATCCATTCCCATATACTGCTTCTTGTAAAACTCTTCCTGGAACAGTATGTTCCTGCTGCTCCTCCCTGAATCTGGAAGCTGACTCTGTCTCTCGTTTTGACTATTTCTAAGTATCCCATACAAATGAAATCACACTATTGGTCAGTTTGTCTATGTTTTATTATCCTGGTGTCCTCAGGTTTTACCCATATATCTCAGAATTCCCTTTTCAACTAGTAATATACTGTGTGTGTATAAACCACACTTTGTTTATCTGTTTCTCCATTTGTAAATGCTTAGGATGCTTCCATGTTTCAGCTAGTGTGAATAATGCAGTTGTGATTGTGGGTATGCATATATTTTGAGTTCAGGCTTTCAGTCATTTGGAGGATATACCCAAATGCACTGCAGGATTGTATAAAAATTTTGTTTTTTAATTTTTTGAGGAACCAGCATACTGTTTTCTGCAACAGTTTTTATTTTTAAGAACAGTCATATATATCACAACATAGCCAATTTATAGGTAAATTTCACTTTTCGTCTCTTCAACACATTAGCACTGGTAAGATGATGTGTATATGTGCCTCTTATTGGTTGACCAATAAAACACTGATTGCCTGGCAGACAATACAGGCAGGGCTCCCAGACGAGAATTCTGGAGAAAGGAGTCTTAGCATTCCAGAGGCAGAGGCAGGAGGAGCTCTCTGAGTATGAGGTCAGCCTGGTCTATGTAGAAGACCCTGTGTCTCAAAAGTTGAAAGAAAAGAAAGAGAAGGAAGGAAAGAGGGAGGGGGAGAAGGAAGGGAAGGAAGGAAGGAAGGAAGGAAGGAAGGAAGGAAGGAAGGAAGGAAGGAAGGAAGACTTAAAATTCCCTAAACCTCATAGTCTTAGCCAAGTATAAGAATCAGCTGGCAGCACCTCTTAAGATGGCAGGCTTCCTGGATCTGATGAATTACTAGACCTGTCAGGTGGGAGGTAGAAAATTCTTCCAAAGGACTTTTAATGCCTAGCAGGATTTATTAGCAGTGAATAGATTCTAGAAGCACAGAGGTCCCTAGCTTCTCTGAAGGCAGGAATGGGAGAGTGGGCCTGCTATACTCTGGGATTAGGAAAAGTACAGAGATGAGACTGCTAGCATTTCAGACCTTAAGTGGATCCTCAGAGACTTGATGTAAGAGCTGTGTTACCCAGTGAGCTTGTCCCTTTACAGGTTTCTATCTGTGTACAAAATTTGCTTGAGATAATTGGAGAACCACTAGAGACCCAAAGTTCAAACATAAAACTCCATAACAGCCACCAGAAAACATAGTGGAAGCACTTTACGGTATTGGTACAGACATTAGTTTTTGGACAGGACTCCAGGGCACAGCAAAGCCTGGCAAATAGCATTACATCAAACCCTAGCACAGCAAAGGGGATAACTACCACAATGAAAAACATACCCTACAGAATAGAGGAACTTATTTGTCAGTGTTTATTTCGGTAGAAATTGTGAAGGTTGGTTTAACAGCAACTTGCAGAAAATTAGAATCACCTGAGTAAGTGTCATCGCTGCATGTCCTGCCTAAACAACAGAATACACAGCTCAGGGTATGGTTATTTGATGTTTCAAATATAGAAGGGGTATCATTGGAAAGGACGTCTTTTGCCTTCTCCCCCTCTTTTTGATTTGGTATAGAAAACTTTGAACAATAACCATGGGTGATTTAGTATTCAATGGATGTTTTTCTGACTCTATCTCGTCGTCTTTTGTCTGTTTCTTTCCTCAATTAGCACTTCCCTTCTCACATACCAACCCAGATTAGCTGGCAGGACCACACACTTCCTGCTAATTACTACTTTCCTTTCAAGTCAACACATAGTGCTTTTTTTTTTTTTTTTTTTTTTTTTTTTTTTTTTTTTTTTTTTTTCCCTATTTCATTTGACAAAATCATGTGGTTCTATTCATTTTATTGCAAATGACAGATTTCACTCTTTATGGGTAATATCACACAGTACTCATAGTTTTAATTTGCATTTCTGTGATGACTGAAGATTTAGACTTTTTCATGTATTTGACACCTTAGGCCAAACATGCTGTTGCAGCTACATCTTAGGCCAGACATCTTTGTTGTTTCACCTGGAAAGAGCAAGGGCAGGTTAAAAAATCTCTGACCTTAAGTCAAAATGGAATGGAGTCAATTCTGTGGGCTCCCACAGGGAAGGGTGCTGAGGGAGGGTAGAGAAAAAGGAGAAGGGCTTATTTGACTAACACAGTATGTATAGAAGTACCGTAATGAGTAAATATGTTTCAAAAGCTAAATGTCTCTCAAGGTGTCCACCACATCACTCTGATCATTTGGTTTTAAGATAAAAATCTATAAGGACCAAGCCTCTACCTGCCTTTGCAACATCATTTTACTGTCTGCACCCTTTGTTAGTGTTCCTCATCCTGGTGAACTGAATGTTATATATTGAAATTCTGTGCCTCCTACATAAAACTGAAAACTGAACCTACTTTATTATTTAAACATTAACTGTTCCTCTCCTCCATTATGTACTCAACTATTATGGAACTCAAAATCATTATTGTGCCACTGACAGCATTAGTTTACTTTTTAAATATTTATTTTTAAGCATGTTTGGCTATATGCCATGTGTGCCCATGTGTGGCTCTGGCTGAGTGCAAGTATCCTGGGAGTTTACAGGTGGTTCTCAGCTAGTGATTGAACTTTGGCCCTCTACTAGAGCAGACATGCTCTCAACTACTGAGCCATCTCTCTAGCCTGGCAACAATTTTTTGATAGCAATTTTTATCCTGCTGGAAGAGATTTTCTTGAACTGAAAACAAATCTAATCCTAAATGTGTTTATACTTATGAAGAACCGTCTCTCAATTTCTGAGTCATTTTTGGGGAAAATGTTATTTGCTGTTGTAAGAAATATTAACTCTTTGATTTCAAGTCTTACTCTGACATGATATAGGTGATATATCACAGCCAAGGCTGCTGCAGCTGTTTCAAATGCTGTTAGTTTTGGGGACCTTCAACCCTTCTTCCACTGGTCACCTACTTTCTTTCACCTTGGTAAGAGCTCTCTAAACATAGCTGATATCTGTGATCTTAGCTAGGTGCTCCTGACTCAGCTCTAACAGGTTCATTACAGAGTCCAGATGCTCTTGTGCTACTCTGGGAAGAGCTTGCTGATGGCATCCTCCTGGGCTCTAGTGAAAGTCACAATCTACTTCAGGCTGCTAAGAGGCCAGCCTCAAGCCCTGACAAAAGGAATGACTCCCACCCCCTAATGTGAAGCACTTGAACACTTTGGCTAAGGTAGTCCAGGGTGGCAGTAGGGCCATGCTCAAGATGAGGAAGAAGTAGGTACCCACCATCAGCTCTTTCTATGTCTTTCTTTGCCCTCTTCCAGGCAGGACTGGAAGTTCTGGAAGCAGTCACACTTCAGTGACATTGGTGGATGGCCTTGGGTTCATCCACCAGATCAGGCCCTTTCTAAGTGTGACAGTGAAGTAAGTACTCCTGTATTTTAAAAAATATATGGGTGTTTTGTCTACATATATGTCTGTGTACCACGTTCATGCCTTGTGCCAGCAGAGGCTAGAAGATCCCTGAGAATGAATTAGGCAGTGGGGGGGCCACCATGTGGGTGTTGGAACTAAGCCCATATCCTCGGTAAGAGCAGCAAGTGCTCTTAGCGACTTTGTAACTACAGTATACTTACTATATGTGCCTACATCACCATTGTGATCTTTAGCATTATTATACTATTTGCCTTTTTGCTTGATTTTTCCCCCTTCAGTGTATTTTGTAGACCTCAATACCCATGAAATGCCTCATAAAACTGGTTGGGTAAGGACCACCTGTAGATTCTATTTGATTCTTGCAGATTGATTAGCTAAATCCAACTATACAAACCTGAACTGAAACAGCTAAATAGTTTTGTGCCTTACATTTTCAGTCTTTGTTCCTTTCTGAAGTGCCACATTTTCTGGTTGGAAGAGTGAAAGGCTAGCATTGAAGATGCACTGATGTGATATTGCAGAGTTGGAAGTTCAGCCCTCACCATATTTCATATCAAATACCAACTAGCTGAGAAGAAGTTGGTAAGTGCACAACATGGTATGCATGATCCTTAAGCATGGGACCCTTTGAGGAAAGACACATGTATATATGCTGGTCACCATAAACAATGTGATACTGGTTTTTAAAGAATAAATTTATTATGACCTTCAGGAGAAAATGTCTATTCACCAATCTTTATAGCAACTTTATTTATAATGGCCCAGTTTGGAAACAATCCAACAGCCTTTCAAAGAGCCAAACAGTTAAATAAACTGCAATAAAATACAATTAAGAGATACAAAGACAAAAACAATTTATGATACCAGCAATAATATGAATGAATCTCCAATTATTTGAATGGAAAAAAATCTCTAAGCTGTATGTCATATAGTCCTGATTGCACATCATTCCAAAAAAGAAGAAAAAGCTTAGAACTGGAGAATGGATAAGTGGTTGCTAGGTATTGCAGGGAGGCCAACAGGAGGAGACAATTGGTATGACTGTAAAGAGTATATATGGATCTTTATAGTAATGAACTGTTGTATGTCTTAATACTATCAATATTGACATCCTGGTTATGTGATTGGATATGACTTGGCACTCAAGGGTTCATGTATTAGAAGTTTAGTCCTTAATGTTATAATGAGAAATGATGGACTTTAAAAGGCTGGGCCTCTAGGACAGCTATCCTGTCATTAGAAGTGCTGCCCTGTGTAGGGAAAATGATCTAACCAAGGAAACACCCTGAGCAGAGCCAAAGAAACACACTTTGGCCCAGCAACAAGAACCAAAGAAATGTCCCCTGACTCTGAAACTAGTGCCAAAGAAACACACTTTGTCCCTAGATTCAGAGCCAGTGAAAGAAATGCACCTTGTCCCTAAAACTAGAGCCAGAAAGCAAAAAAGGGCCAGTAAAAAAAACACACTTTAGCCTTGAAACTAGAGCCCAAGCTGGCCCTAAGCCTATGCAGAAAATGAACCAATCCCTGAACAGAGAGCTAGCCAGTCAGTTCAGAGATTCAAACTTGACCAATCCCCTCCTAGCAGGCACCCACATTCAGAGGGCTTGGTTCGATCCAATGCTGGTTCCCCAGCTTTACAACTAGGATCTCCTTGCTCTCACTAGATCAGGTCAACTGTTTCTGCTGTTTCTCCAGCACTGTCTTGGCTCCTTTGCTCATCCCTACTCTCTCTCCGAAACTGGATTCTCGGAGTATGGCTCAGTGTTCAGTTGTGGGTGCCTGTTTCTGTTTCCATCAGCTACTGGATGAAGGCTCTAGGAATGGCAACCAAGATCGCCCTCAATCTCGTTATAGGGGAAGGGCATCAAAGGCAGTCTTTCTACCACTGCCTAGATTCTTAGTAGGGGTCATCCCTGTGAATCCCCTAACTTTTCTTCTGTGCCAGACCTTTCTCCAAACCTATACTGGCTCCCTCTATCAAGGCATCTCCTTTCTTGTCTCCTCTATTCCTTCCCTGTCTCAATCCTCTTGTTATTTCCTGTTCCCCACCCCCTTCTCTTATCCCCCTTCCCAACTCCCTCATCTCTCCCCCTTAGCTCCAAAATTGCTCAGGGGTACTTGTCCCCCTCCCCTTATTCAGGGAACCATGCATTCTTCTCTTTGGGTCCTCCTTGTTTCCTAGTTTCTCTGGTGGTGTGGATTGTAGGCTGATAGTCCTTTGCTCTAAGTCAAATATCTATATATGAGTGAGTACATACCATGTTTTTCTTTATGTGACTGAGTTACCTCACTCGGGATGGTTTCTTCTACTTCCATCCATTTGCCTGGGAATTTCAAGATTTCATTCTTTTTTTTTTTTTCCACAGAGTAATACTCCATCATGTAAATGTACCACATTTTCTCCATCCATTCTTTGGTTGAGGGGCTTCTAGGTTGCTTCCAGGTTCTAGCTATTACACACAATGCTGCTATGAACATAGCTGAACATATGTCCTTGTTGGATGAATGTGCATTCTTTGGGTATATGGCCAAGAGAGGAATTGCTGGATCTTGAGGTACAATGATTGCCATTTTCCTGGGGAAACAACAAACTGATTTCAAAAGTGGTCATACAAGTTGGCACTCCCACCAGCAATGGAGTAGTGTTCCTCTTTCTCCACATCCTTTCCAGCATAGACTGGTCATTGGTGTTTTTGATTTTAGCCATTCTGGCTGGTGCAAGACAAAATCAGAAATGAAAAGGGGACATAACAACTGACACTGAGGAAATCCAAACAATCATCAGGTCATACTTTGAAAACTGGTACTCCACAAAATTCGAAAATGTAAAAGAAATGGAAAATTTTCTGGATAGATATTACTTACCAAAACTAAATCAAGAATAGATAAGCAATTTAAATAGACCTATAACCCCTAATGAAATAGAAGCAGTCATCAAAAGTCTCCCAACCAAAAAAAGCCCAGGGTCAGACGGTTTTCAGTGTAGAATTCTACCCTAAATTCAAAAAAGAGCTAACATCAGTACTCTTCAAATTGCACCACACAATAGCAACAGAAGGGACATTGCCAAATTCTTTTTAAGAGGCTACAATTACCTTGGTAACCAAGCCACACAAAAACACAACTAAGAAAGAGAACTACAGACCAATCTGCCTCATGATCATTGATGCAAAAATGCTCAACAAAATACTGCCAGATCATATCCAAGAACACATCCACCATGATCAAGTAGGCGTCATCCCAGGGATGCAGGAATGGTTCAACATATGAAAATCTATCAATATAATCCACCATATAAACAAACTGAAAAAGACAAACCACATGATCATCTCACTAGATGCTGAAAAAGCCTTTGACAAAATCCAGCACCCCTTCATGATAAAGGTCTTGGAGTGACCAGGAGTAACAGGAACATATCTAAACATAATAAAGGCAATATACACCAAACCAATAGCCAACATCAAACTAAATGGAAAGAAACTGCATGTGATTCCTCTAAAATCAGGAACAAGACAAGGCTGTCCACTCTCTCCATATCTCTTCAATATTGTACTTGGAGTCCTATCGAGAGCAATAAGACAACAAAAGAAGATCAAGGGGCTACAAATTAGAAAGGAAGAAGTCAAACATTCACTATTTGCACATGATATGATAGTTTACATAAGTGACCCAAAAATCTCTACCAGGGAACTCCTAGAACTGATAAACAGCTTCAGCAAAGTACCAGGATAAAAAAATTAACTCAAAAAATATCAGTAGCCCTACTATATGCAGACGATAAATGAGCTGAGAAAGAAATCAGAGAAACATCACCTTTTACAATAGCCACAAACAACATAAAATATCTTGGAGTAACACTAATCAAACAAGGGAAAGACCTGAATAATAAGAACTTTGAGTCTTTTAGGAAAGAAATTAAGGAAGATACCAGAAAATGGAAAGATCACCCATGCTCTTGTATAGAATCAACATATTAAAAATGGCAATCTTGCCAAAATCAATCTACAGATTCAGTGCAATCCCCATCAAAATCCCAACACAATTCTTCACAGACTTTGAAAGAACAATACTCAACTATATATGAAAAAACAAAAAACCCAGTATAGCCAAAAATAACCGTGTACAATAAAGCAACTTCTGGAGGCGTCGCTATCTCTGACTTCAATCTTTATTCAATCACTTAGTGGGGAGACCCACTTCTAATCTGTATCTTTGAGGTAGGAAGATAGCCCTTTCATCCAGCTCTTTTAGGAAGATCTACCTTCTATCTGAACATGCCTTCTATTGGTAGCCTGTTTAAAGGACATGGAGAAAGGAAGCTTTCTCTCCCTTGCCGGATTGCTCTTGCCAGAAAATTTATTCCTTCACTGATATTAGAGCCTACTTTTCCAGGAATCCTTCATATACTGAAGACAACCACATCCAGCCTCGATGGGAGATGGCATTCTGTAAACATGTCTCTCTTATTGGTTGATGAATAAAACACTGTTGGCCAATAGTGAAAAAAGACAGGCTCGACTAGGAGACAAGGAGGATTCTGGGAAATGTAGTGAGGAGAAATAACCATGTGATTTCAGGAAGAGGGGATGCATGAGTTTGGTGTTCTCGGTAAGATAAGACCTTGTAGAAATACATATATTAGTAGTTATGGTTTAATACTTAAGGCAGATCTAGCCAATAAGAAGCCCTAGATATTGGCCGACAGCATGTCTCATGTGTTATTTGGGGGCTGTGAGGCAGCTGTGGAACCAGGAAGAAATTCTGTAACAGCCTAACAACTACTGGATTCTTGGGCCTTCCATTAGAAGACAGCCATTGTTGTACTAGATGGACCACAGTCTATAAGCCATTCTAATAAATCTCATAGATAGATAGATAGATAGATAGATAGATAGATAGATAGATAGATAGATAGATAGATAATAGATGATAGGTAGACAATAGAAAGAGAGAGAGAGAGATAGATACATAGGTAGATTGAGATACATAGATAGAGATACATAGGTGGATTCTATGAATTCTGTTCTCCTAGAGAACATTGACTAATACAGAAAATAAGTCACTAAAATTTTCAACAGGAAAATCTTACCTCTGATAAAAACTTTCATCAAAGTAGCTGAATTCAAAATTAACATATAAAAATCAGTAGCCATCCTTATATGCAAATGACAACTGAACTGAGAAAGAAATCGGGAAAATAACATCCTTCACAATAACTTAAAATAACAAAAAATTTCATGGGATAACTCTAACTAAACAAATGAAAGACTTCTATATGATAAAAACTTTAAAACATTGAAGAAAGGTATGGAAGAAAATATCAGAAGATGGAAAAAATCTCCCATGCTCATGGATTGGTAGGATTAACATAGTAAAAATGGCCATCCTACCAAAAGCAATATACAGATTCAATTCAAAACTCCCACACAATCTTCACAGGAATTGAAAAGATAATTTTCAGTTCCATATGGAAATAAAACACTCAGGAGAGCTAAAACACTCCCAAATGATAAGAGAACTACTGGAGGTATCACCATCTCAAACTCAATTTTTACTATGGAGCTATGTTAATAAAAACAGCATAGTATTGGCACAAAAACAGACATATTCATGAATGGAATCAGATTGAAGACACAGACATAGGCCCACACACCTATGGATATTGTTGATGTTTTGTTCTTTTGGCTTTTTTGAGTGGCCCACCATTCAGCTCCCAAATAAATCACACATGGAGGCTCATTCTTACTTATGAATGACCAACCTTAACTTGGCTTGTTTCTAGCTAGCTTTTCTTATCTTAAATTAATCTGTCTACTTTTTCCCTCTGGGCTTTTATCTTTTTATTTCTGTTTATCTTTTTTCTTTTTTACATCATGGCTGGCTGGATGGCTAGGTGGCTTGTCGTCCTCTCCTTGTTTTCTTACTCTCATTTCTCCTTTTATTTATCCTCTTTGCCAGTCAGCCCCACCTATCCTTACTCCTGCCTCTCTATGGCCATTCAGCTCTTTATTAGATCATCAGGTGTTTTAGACAGGCAAAGAATCAGAGTTAACAAATGAAGCATAAACAGAAGTTACACACCTTAAAATAATATTCCCCAACACACAGACACCTAATTTTTGATGAAGCCAGAAATGCACACCGGAAAAAAAAGACAGCATCTTCAACAAATGGTGCTGGTAAAATTGGATGGCCACATGTAAAAGAGTGCAAACACATCCATAATTATCACACTGCACAGAACTCAACTACAAGAGGATCAAACACCTCAACATAAGACCAGATATTCTCATAGAAGAGAAAGAAGGGAATAGCCTTGAACTCATTGGCAAAAGAAAACACTTTCTGAACAGGACACCATTAGTACAGGTACTATGAACAACAATTAATATCAGGACCTCATGAATCTGAAAACCTTCAGTATGACAAGACACCATCATCCACAAAAAGCAGAAGGCTACAGAATGGGAAAACACTTTTACTGACCACACATCTGATAAAGAAATAATCTACAAAATACAGAAAGAACTTGAAAAGTAGACAACAAGCAAATAACCTAATTTAGAAGTGAGGTACAGAGAAGTTGCAAAGAGGAAACACAAATATCTGATAATCAGCTAAAGAGCTTTTCAGTATCCCTAGTCATCAAGGAAATGCAAATCAAAACTACTTTGAGATTTCATCTTACACCAGTCAGAATGTCCAAGATCAATAAAAAATAAAAGCTTATGATTGGGAGGATATAGAGTAAAGAGATCACTCATCCATTGCTGTTGGGAGTGTAAACTTCAAGGTCCACTGTGAAAATCAGTGTGGCAGTTCCTCATGAAACTGGGAATAGATCCAGCTATACCATTATTGGGCTGATACCCAAAAGACACTTCATCCAACTACAGGCACTCTTGGTTAACCATGTTCATTGTTGCTCTGTTCACAATATCCAGAAATTGGAAACAACCTAAATGTCCACCCATGAATGAATGAATAAAGAAAATGTGGTACGTTTACGAACTGGAATATTACTGCCATTTAAAATAATGGAACCACAAAATTGCAGGTAAATGGAGAAAACTAGAAAAAAAAGTGATTCTGAATGAGGTCGCCCAGACCCAGGAATACAAATGCAGCATGTACTTGATTATATGTGGATTTTTAGCAGTTAAGTCATTGATGATAAGCTACAGCACATATAACCACAGAAGTTAGGTATAGAGTAGGGGAGTAGAAAGTGGATAGATCTCCTTAGGAAGGGCAGAGAGAAGAGATAGTGATGGATGGATGGAGGGAGTTGGAATGGGAGGGTCAAACAGGGATAGAGAGGAAAGTGGAGGAATGAAAGGCAATGAATAGAGAAATAACTAAATCTAAGGAACTTTTGAGGAGTTGTATTGGAACCTAATACACTTGGAACTTGCATATATATGAAGGTGATCCAAATGAAATAACCATTAACAAGGAAGACAGAATCCCAATAGGACATATCTATTCACCAAGTGAAGATATAACAGGAATGGGTTATATCAATGGAGTTATTGGACAAATATGCCCCAATGGAAACTGCAAAACAACCCAGACTATTGCCAAGGCTATTGGTTATTCTACACAAAATGATAGTTAGGCCTTATTGCTGAAGACAACACCTACACAAATCATTGAATGTGGAAAATTTCAGCTGGTACCTATCCAGAACCTTCACTCCTGTGGATTAGTGTTCATCACTCTGGAACGTACTCTGAACACTATGAAAAGAGAAAAATAAACACGAACCCACTTAGTAACACTTCAGTCTACAAAGGTGACCTGCCTGCAAGATATGCTGGTGTAGTTTTCCCACAAAGCCTGTGGGAGTAACCAACCAATATTTGATTTGATTTAAAGCATGTACTCTGTGAGATAAAACCCAGACTTGGCACTGTGTGGGTGGATAAGAACCAGAGATTAGATTGGTCATGGACCTAGAAGAAACCAAATACTACTTTTCTGCTAAAAGAATGTAGCAATAAAATGACTCCTAATGGCATTCTGCTATACTCATAGATCAGTGCCTTGCTCAGCCATCATCAGAGAAGCTTCCTCCTGGAGCAGATGGGAAAAAATACCGAGATCCACAGCCAGAAAATATGCAGAGAGAGACCTCAAAAGCACTAAATGGGATGTCTCCATCAATTCTTTCCCCTCATGGCTCAGGAAACTGTGAAAGAGGAGGTAGGAAGAGTGTGAGAGCCAGAGGGATTGAGAACACCAAGGAAACAGGGCCTTCTACACATATCACACCAACACATAACAGAGACTGTAGCAGCATGCACAGGACCTGCACAGGTCTGCACCAGATGGAGCCCTAGAGCTGAGAGGACAAGTGGACATAGGCCCTCACTCCTAACCCAGAAACTATCTCCATTTCATAGCCACTTGCAAATGAAAAATAAGTTTTCTCCAAGGGAGTTTCACTGGGAATAAAAAGAAATCTCTTTTTTTTTTGCTATTATTTTTTATTTGAATTAGAAACAAGATTGTTTTACATGTCAATCCCAGTTCCTACTCCCTCCCCTCCTCCCCTACCACTCCCCCCAACTAAAACCATACCTATCACATATCCTTTCTGCTCCCCAGGGAGGGTGAGGCCTTCCATAGGGGATCATCAGAATCTATCATATCCTTTGGGATAGGGTATGGCCCACACCAGTCTGTCTTGGCTCAGGGAATATCCCTCTATGTGGAATGGGCTCCCAAAGTCCACACCTATGTTAGGGATAAGTACTGAACTACTACAGGAGGTCCCGTAGATTTCCAAGGTCTCCTCACTGAAACCCATGTTCCTGGCACCTGGATCAGTCCCATGCTGGTATCCTAGCTATCAGTCTGGGGACCAAGAGCTCCTCATTGTTTAGGTCAGCTGTTTCTGTGGTTTCAACAGCCTGGTCTGGGCCCCTTTGCTCATCACTTGTTCTCTGCAGCTGGATTCCAGTTCAGTTCAGTGATTAGTTGTGAGTTTCTGCTTCTACTTCCACCAGCTGCTGGATGAAGGCTAAAGGATGCTATATAAGACAGTCATCCATCTCATTATCAGGGGAGGGCATTTAAGGTAGCCTCTCCTCTGTTGCTTAGATTGTTAGCTGGTGTCATCTTTGTAGATCTCCAGACATTTCCCTAGTGCCTGATTTCTCTGTAAACCTAAAATGTCTCCCTCTATTATGGTATCTCCTTTCTTGTTTTCTTCTATTCTTCCCCCAACTCAACCTTTGTGATCCCTCATGTCCTCCTCACCCCTCCTCTTCTCCCTTTCTCATTCTCCTAGCTCCCTCCACCCCTCCCTTGCTCCCAATGCTCAAGAGATCTTGTCCCTTTCCCCTTCTCCAGGGGAGCATGTATGCCTCTCTTAGGGTCCTCCTTGTTTACTAGCTTTTCTGGCAATGTGAATTGTAGTCTGGTAATCCTTTACTCTATGTCTAAAATCCACATATGAGTAAGTACATACCATGTTTGTTTTTTTGTGATTGGGTTCCCTTGCTCAGAATGTTTTCTTCTAGTTCCATCCATTTTCCTGCAAATTTCAACATTCCATTGTTTTTTTTTTCTGCTGAGTAGTACTCCATTGTGTAAATGTACCACATTTTCTCTATCCATTCTTCAGTTGAGAGGCATCTAGGTTGCTTCCAGGTTCTAGCTATTACAAATAGTGCTGCTATGAACATCATTGAACAGATATCCTTGTTGTATGAATGTGCTTCTTTTGGGTATATGCCTAAGAGTGGGATTGTTGGATCTTGTGGTGTACTAGGGAATACAAACCAATCTTAAGGCTAGGTTCCATGCCCTGCAGTAGATAATGAACACAAAGCAATCTAAATGGAATCTTCACACCTCTTTATGTCTATAGAATGGCTTTTGTTTTTGTTTAATGGGATTTCTATGTGTAAAAATACGTGTGTTTCTTGTGCTTTTACTTTGGCTCTTTTTTTCCTATTCTAAGTTACTTGTTTTCATTTTATCTTAGTGTTGTTTATTGGAGGGGAGGTGGAAGGAACTGAGAGGAGTAGGGGGAAGGGAAACCTAATCTGAATATATTGTATGAAACAAATCTAAGGAAAAATGCTCTAAAAAGGTGGGGCATGGTGGTGAATACTTTTAATCCCAGAATTGTAGCTGCAAAGAACCAAGAATGCCTGGGGCTACCATCTTGGCCTGTTTGGTAAGCCCCAGGTTACAATAAGAGATGCTCTCCCAAAACACAAGGTGAAAGGCTTCTGAAGAACAAGAGCCAAGGTTGTCTCCTGGCCTGCAGTGTCCATACTCACACATCCTTCATCTGTGCACACATGCATGCATACATATACACAAGAAACACACTGGACAATATGAATGTATATTTTTACCTAACAATAACATTGCAGTAAGCATAGATGAAATGAAATGAAAATACACAGGCACATGAAAACTTCATGTCAGAGTCATTAAGTAACTTTAGTGAAAAAGTGGAAAATTGAAATTTACTTCATTTTTACGAGCCCACAGAAATTACTATTAGGAAACAGAATTAAAACTAAAATCAGATATTTTAACTAACCATTTGTTTGTTTGTTTGTTTGTTTGTTTGTTTGAGACAGGGTTTCTCTGTTGATTTGGAGCCTGTCCTGGAACTTGCTCTGTAGACCATGCTGGCCTTGAACTCACAGAGAATTGCTGGACTCTGTCTCCCAAGTGCTGAGATTAAAGGCATGCGCCACCACCACCTGGCTTATTTTAATTCTCGATTAGTAAGAGTAGATTAAAATATTTTCAAAGCAAAAGTTTTAAAAGTCACTATCAAAAAGTAACCTCAGCATCAAGAGAACATTTATGTAAAAAGGAAAGAGTAAAAGACTTCCTGTGGAAATATCAACTATGGTTTACAATGAACATAAAGAACTATACAGTACTTGGCAGCAGAATTGTCACAAGAATGTATATGTATTATACCACAAAAAATGTAATTAAATATATGAAGAATCATGATTTGCTACTTGGATTATTAATCAGTTAAAGAAAAATCTGTTTATTAGAATGAATTATTGTGCTGAACCAGCATGACTCCTTACAACTCTCTGTAACTCCAGTTTCAAGAGATTCTATGACCTCTTCTGGCCTCTGTGGGCACCAGGAATGCATGGAACAACATTCAATCACAAAAATTAAAATAAATGAATTTTTAAACAAGAAAAAAATACACATTTAAAAAAATCTGGTGGCACTTTGACCGTAAATTTTTCAGCATATTGATTATTCTGTTATCAGAACTGATTTGGACCAAAGGAGTAATTGTGGGATAGGCATTCACCACAAACTTCTGAACAGTCAGGATGACTGGGTGGTACATCCATAATAGACCTGAGGTAGATGAGATGATGAAGTCCACCCAGTATGTGACCACAAATAAAACCACAAGCAGCAAGATGGTCTGGGTGGCCCTTTTCTCAGGGGATGCTCTCAGGTGGCTGACAGGGTTGTGAAGATATTTGCACTGCCTCTGATGTCTAAACAAGGTAATCACCATGTATGCACTTGTGGTCAGCATAACTCCTACAAGAAATACATCTCTGGAGGTTGTCACTGTTAAAATCAGTGCCCTGATGATATTGTTCATGGGGAAGATCGAGCAGGATTTAGTGACTTTAATCTGGTTAGTCTCACTCACATTGGTAAAAGCACCAACATAGAAGATCAGGTTGCTACTGAATGATAAATTGAAAGACCAAATGTAGAAGAAGGCATAGGTCATGTATTTTTTTAGCTTAAGTTTAAAGTTTGCCAAGAAAGAGGTACTGGGACTGATAGTGACAGCCTGGAACACACTCAGG
This sequence comes from Cricetulus griseus, assembly GCF_003668045.3. NCBI lineage: Eukaryota > Metazoa > Chordata > Mammalia > Rodentia > Cricetidae > Cricetulus > Cricetulus griseus. The sequence goes on along the minus strand of NC_048601.1, from coordinate 76,462,178 downwards.
AGGCAGGTGATGCAGATGGAGAGGCCTCTCATCACTCTGTGTATGTAAAAAGTTGCCTTACATTTGAAGTCATTGTCAAAGTTCAGTGACTGAAATATATCTGTAAGCCACATATCCCCTCCAGTGAGGACCAGCATTATGTGGATGAAGGGCAGCTGACAGGAGATCAGGTCCATGAGCTTAGATTTATGAACTAGAATTATGAAAGTATAGAAAAAAACGAGAAATACATTGGCAAGGACTCCAAGTCCAGCTTGGAAATAAAGGACATTCTTTAATGAGGACATAAATGGAAAGTATAGTCATCTTAACATCATAGTGGAAACATATTTCACATACCTGGAAAAATAATAGAGTACACATCAAACTTGTGATTCAATGGTCAATATGTTTATATCATCATTCTATTTTACTTACTTATTCTTGATTCACCTGTCACTTTACTTTTGATGTTCCAGAGTGGACATGGCCAATATTTCTATACACCCTCCATGTACTTACTGTATATATAGCTTATTATAGATAATAAATGCACTGAGGTCACAGTCTATATAGAGCTTACAATTCAAGTGCCTATATTGCACCTGAAACTCATGTCTCAGTAATCCAATCCTATTGATTTATATTGCCTTATTTTATACTTAACACCTGAAACAATAGTGATGTACACAATATTAGTCACACTTGTACAAATGAACAAAAATTGTGCTGATCTGGGAAAGAATCACAAAAGAAATCCAAAAACTCAGGTGAGTCATTCTTGTAATCAATAATTTTCATAACTCTATTTTGCAACTATTCATGTTTTGCCTCATAATTCTAATGGAATCACAGTGACAAATTTATGATAACCCCGCTATTTTAATCAGTAAAATGTCTACCTCAATTCATAATCAAAGACATAGGAAAAACTGGAGACCATTACTGCACTTTCCACCCTCTAATGTATAACCATTGTGGTTATACATGGTCCTACATATCTCTCAGGTTACTTCCCATCCCATTTAAACCTTTTGTGAACTACGTTTCAAGTTTAAAGAACTAACTTCCAGCTATCATGACAAACACTATTTTTCTTTTCTTTGGGGAGGATTTAAATTGTTAATAGTGTGAATCCTGTGACTTCTTCAGCAATTCATATTATTATTTTTCCAAACTACATCCTCCTTATGTATTTATCTCCATTCCCCTTTGCTAAGGAGCCTCCCCACCAGTTTTTCTATTTCCCCAATCAAATCAATTGTATTATGCTATTTCCCTTTACCCAATTCCCACCTTCTTCTGGATTTACCCTCCTCTCTCTCCCTAAGAATCCCCCTTATCCCATTTCCCTGATCAGAATACTTGTACCCTTTTATTACTTGTCCCCTCTCCACTGTTCCCCACCACCACCAACCCTATCCTGGCAATTGTCCCTTTTTGTTTACCTGCTTTCTGAAGTTATTACAGGCTACATGCTCACATGTGACTATGTGGAGCTAAGATCCTCCAACAAGAGAGAACATGCAACACTAAGACAAATGCTATTTTCAAAAACTCTGACAAACTTGAATTTGCTGAAGATAACCACATAGTGATCCTCTTTTGGAATTTGTTTTAAAAAAGATTCCTTCCCATGCAGTGGAAATCAAGGTCTCCAGTGTTATTATATGTCATCAGTACCCAAACAGATTTTACAGGTTCACTCAACAGTCTTACCTTTGGTGATCTGGCCTGGTGACCAGTGGCACTATTTCATCAAATTAATATAATTCAGCACTTTAGGATTAGCTCTGTGATAAATAGAAAACAATTATCTTGACTCAGTCCTTGTGAGAAAAAGAGTGCCCAATTCCATTTTCAAGTTCATTACTATATTCCACATATCTAAATTAATGCATGCATGGATGGATAGAAATGATGAGGACCTGGGTGGTGGTGGCACATGCCTTTAATCCCAGAGCTAAGGAAGTAGCAGTAGGCAGATATCTGTGAGTTCCTGGCCAGCCTGGTTAACAGAGTGAGTTCCAGGACAGCCAGAGCTACACGGAGAGACATTGTCTCAAAAAAGACAGGAAGGAAGAAAGGAGGGAAGGAAGGAAGAGAAAGAAAGAAAGAAAGAAAGAAAGAAAGAAAGAAAGAAAGAAAGAAAGAAAGAGGAAAGGAAGAAAGAAATAATGCAGACGTTAGTGGGTGAACTCACTCTAAAACCTTCCCATGGATATGAAACACATTAACATACATTTTATAACTACAGGATTTTTGCTCTTAAAAAGATTAATCTAGTAAATGAATAGATTCATCCCAATTGCCAGCCAAACATCTCTCATTCTCTCACCAGCATAAGTTTACAGTAGCTGTACAGTAATGTTCTGTGTTTTAAAAGATACAGAATAGGTATTGGAAACATGGCTCGGTGTTAAGAGTTCTTTTCTCTCTTGGGGACGACCTGAATTTGATTCTCCCACCAATGACATGGTGGGTCATGACCATCTGAAACTAGTTCCAGGATATCTATGGTCTTCTTCTGAGTCAGACAAGCAGCTGGTGAGCAGACATACTTGCAGGCAAAACAGTCATGTATAAAAAATAAAATAATAAATGTTAATAAATAAAAGCTCCAGGATAATATTTAATTCAAGTGTTGGTCTCCAAATACTAAGAACAGTAGCTCAATTCCAACTTTAAAATTCTAAATGGTCAAACCACACAATTATAATGATTTATTATTAATTATATATCTACAACTTATTAATATACAACATGTATTATAAACCATAAAAAGAGGAAAACATAATATAAAAGATAATAATCTAAATTTTTCTTATACAATATATGCACTTCAACCTCTCTATTTCATATCCATTGCTTTATAAATGTGCAGCAATACAGAAAATGGCACAAATTCTAAATAATCAAGTGGCATCTTTCTCTTAGGGTTCACCCGAGTTGAAACTGGACCAGAAAAGTCCATAGCTACCATAGCTACAAACTGAGGTATATATTCATTTATATAATCACTGAGAAAATTCATTTGTTTTATATGAAAAAAATTTGCAATGTTTAGATCAACCTAAGTATTCTGCACATTCTACAAAAGCCCCTAAAACAAAGACATACATACCCTCGAGCTCTGTGGTTTTGTTTGTGCTTCTGTTTTTAAGACAGGACCTCACTCTTCAGAGGACACTGGCCTTGACCTTGCTATGTAGCCCAGGATGTTCTCAAATTCATGTTCCTTCTGCTTCTGTCTCCTAATGCTGGAGTAACTTAGTATGCACACCAATCCAAGACGTTTATTTTCATTTAAATTTTAACTATTTATTAGACATTTTTAATTGATGTCTCTGGCAGTTCCCTAACAAAAGAACAAAAAGAATTATCCTAAGGTAATACAACCAGGAACCCATAGAATAGAAGAAAAGACCAGAGATAGAGTCTACAAAGTACTACAGTGCCAAGGAGAATTGGACCTTCTATGACACACTGTATAAACACCTCAAAGTCTGTAGGAGGGTAAAGGTTGGGGCTACTCAAGCTGATAGGAAAAACTGGAGCACAGTTAGAGTCAACACTGAAGGTGGTGGTTACTGATCTTTCTGGATTTCCCCATAGTTGTAATATTTAGTTGTAAGTATGTTGTAAAACCCAAAGTATGTCCACAAATATTCATAATGGTGGAGAAGCCATCACCATTAAATCAACCTAAACTAAAAGACTAAGCAGTCTGCAAGTAGCTGCCTGAAGAAATATGCAAAAAAAAAAAAACAAAAACCCAAGAGCTGCTTCCTGCTCAGCTCCACATTCCCTGAAGAAAATCAACTTTACCCCTTCATAATCACAGTATTGGATTTTAAAACAGTCTTGTTTTATGAATTTATGATGGTCTTTTCTTTCTGCTTTGCGGAGATAATAAAATAATGAACATACAATCATATTAGATCAAGTATCATTTTCACTTTAATTTTTACCATATTTAGGGAGTAATGGCCAAAGAGCAATATGACTGGTCAAAGAGAACATGAAGTGATTATGTGACATCCAGATGACATGATAACATGGTGTTGGCTCTCAGCAACATTAATAAGTCAACAGGAATGTCAGGAAGATGAATACCTTCGCCACCCAAACTAGTTCCATGAGAGGATCTTCAGAAACACATAATGCCAGCAAGAAAACACGATTAGTAGTTAATAAGGTATTAATTCTTAGCAATTACTTGATCTTCTTAAATAGTTTAAATGTATAAGTGATTTTTGAAAATTGAGTTTAGCACAGGTGCCTCTGGAAGCACACAGACACTGACTAGAATATGATAATCTCACAGTTATGAGCCAGCTCCCCTGAGATGAAGCAGCAGCACCGGAAGTCTGTCACTGCAGAGACTGTGGGAAAGCAGTCAGACCCAGAGCTTGATCACACGTAACATGTTGCGGATATGGAAAAGATGTGAAAATGTTCAGGAAGTAAGTGTGTGTGTGTGTGTGTGTGTGTGTGTGTGTGTGTGTGATATTATTGGACAACAAAGAATAAGAATAGAGCAATAGTATAATGTGTGCCAGGGCTACAAATGTGAACACCTGTACATCACTTGAGTGAAACACTTTGGGTTGTATCAAATATTTTCATGTAATAAAATGAACTTTAAGGAAAATGGAGAGTGTGTCCTCTGTTTTCTGGTTGACTTGATCAGAGTTATGGGCCCTGCCTAGTCCACCAGACCAGACTTTTAAAGTAAAATTTTCAAAACAAATGAAAGTTCCCTAATGCTTGCAACATTAACTCATATTTCTAACAATTGGGTTTTGTGTTGTTGATACTCTGTGGCCAGTGACTTAATGACAGTTATTGGCTTCATTTTGTTCCATTTCATTGAAAATGATTTCAAAATTCTACACTATATATTTTCTGCTTTGATTTTGTTGTATTTCTCTGTGAGAGAGAGGGTCTCACTCTGTAGGTCAAACTGACTTCAGTCAAACTCACCAGGCTCTCCCCTTAGCCTTCAAAATTTTGGGATCATAGGTGATTTTGGGATCATAGGTGAATGCCACCACATCCACCTTCATTTCCATTTAATCTATATACATTAGTAAGTGATGATGAAGTAAGCAAGATGAAATGCACTTGTGATCTTCAGCAGCTAAATTTACATTTCTTGGTATTTTTTTGTGAATGTGTATTTTGCAACTATTAGAGAAGATACTGGGGATTTTGGCTTACAGTAATTTTATACAATTTGAGAATTGCAAATATTTTTCTCATGGCTAATAAAAAGCTTACTAAATATTATGTATCAATATCAATTCACAAGGTGCAATTAGAAAACTTGAAATATGAAAAATTAATTTATTTTAATTAAAACACTCAAGATTCTTACTGAAATTTCCCAATGAGTAAGGTGAGATTTCCACATACTTTTGAAATACCTAGAAAATATCTACTTTATTAGAAATCATTGCAATAGAATAAACAAATCTATGTTAAAATTTTACAATTTACTATACAATGTTAAAAACATCTTATGTTTAACTAGGCCATGAGTTGAAACTTTGTAAACCATTCTAAGAGTATGAAAACTTAACAGAATAGAAAATTATTAATAAATACTGAATTTGTTAATATTTGTTATAAATTCTTGCTTAAGTTTTGTATAAATGCATAGGGTCAGTTAACGAGAGAATTTGTAAAATGAAAAACTACTGTTCAAATGTATCAGTATTATAAATGTACCCATGCAAACCAATAAGTGTGTGTTCTTTATTTTTCACCCTCTAAGTTATTTCAGGTGTTTTGTTACAGGGATAGAAAACTAAAACAGCTGCCATTAGCTAGGAAGAATTATGTTTTTTAAATTACTATAGTACATTCTCCGGAGAATCTATAGTCAGATATTCTGGTTAAAATATTCCATTTGGAGCTATTTTTTTTTTACCTATCTATTGATGTACATTCATTGTAAAAAGAGGTGGGTTCCATGACATTTCATTCACTATATAATAGCCGCTGATAGTCTTCCACCCTGCAAGCCTTTTCTGCCTGTATCCACAGTTTTGCTAGGCCGTGTCCTCTTCCCCATTCTGCTGTCACATATATTATATTCAGAGATCATAGTCAGTGAAATTTATGTTCTTTACAAATAATTAAAGTGATACTTTATGTCTACAAGCATCTGTGGTATTTGTTTATGATACATTATAGCTGAAAAGTAACATCCTAAGCAGAGAATTTTCTATTTTATTACAGAAAACCCTCAGTCATTTCAACATCTACTTGGAGCTCCCTATAAATGAAGAGAAAAAGAAACACTCACCATCTGGACCTCTGATAAACATCCATGTAGAATGAGGCCCTAAGAAGCAGTTATAAGGAAGAAGTGTCATCAGCTCATCTCCCTCTACACCCATAATTATCAAGTCACCTGGAAAAGGGTAGTTCTGATCTTGAGGTTGTCAGAAAGTGGTACCATCCAATGGGAAAGTGAACTTTTCCAATTCCAGTTAATGGCTGAGCTCTGGGTTTCCCATGTGTGAGCTATTCTCCCCAGGCCATATCTGTCTGTGTGGATTAGCTGATCCCAGTCCTTGTGAACAAAACAAAAAGAAAAATATTAACATTCCTTTTAACAGAGGCAGAAAAACATTTCAGATGTCCCCAAGGTATCCTTCCTGTGTCCAACCATTCATGATAGCCTCCCTACTGACTCCAGGGTCTCAGCTAGAAATCAGTAACACTTTTGCTAAAGTTAAGACAATGTCATCTCCTCCAACACACTGAGGGAGAGGAATCTTTCTAAAGAGAGCACAGAGATGAGGTTTTATAACCATGTTATCAGCAAAAGCAGATTGTGGGGTTGGAAACATAGCTCAAACATAGTTGGTACAGTGCATGCCTAAAATATATGAATCCCTGGGTTTGGAACACAGCACCACATAGTCCAATAGTATATGCACACATATATAAATACTACTCTCATTAAGTAAAGGTCAAAGATGAGAAATTCAAGGTTGTCTGCTACATGGCCAGTTTGAGGCTAGTGGGAGAACATGCTGTATTTCCCTATCAAAACACTTCCTTCCGCTACAGTTTAGGCATGAACTCTACAGACTCCTGTTTTGGACTGTCCTTCTATTCCTACTCCTTAACATCATCTGAAGAGAGTACTCACAGGATTGTTTATATCATAACATAACTGTCTATGACCCCTCTCAATAAAGTATACTTTCAAATAAACTATAGTTCATTTCTAATTATGACTGCCATCTTGGTTATTCTCTTGATTCAAATCCATCTGAGTTTTGAAATGGTGACATTTAAGTAAACAAGACCGATCCTTGGATAAAGGCATCCTCCACCAAGCCTCACCACTGGCATTCAATCCCAAGGACCAATATGGTATCACTGGCCTCCACACACACAATGTGGTATCAACATTCACACTCAAATAAATAAATAAATGGTAATGTTTATTTTGTAAACCAACAAGTCTTAAAACAGGGTACCAGCTCTCAAATTGGAAAGAGGCTGAGGAAAGGGAAAGACAGGCAAACTTTCTTTATGGATTGTCTTTGGATTGCCAGCCCCTAAATAATGACATGGAGACTTCTTATTAATTATGAAAGATTGACCTCTAGCTTAGGCTTGTCCTCAACTAGCTCTTATAACTCAAATTAATCTGCTTTTATTAATCTAATTTCTGCAATGTGGCTTTTATCTTTCATCAGTATGGCACATCTGATTTGCTCCAAGGCTGCTGGCATAATTGAGCATCTAGATTCCTCTTCCTAGTTTCTCTCTTTCTGCCTGCAAGTCCAGCCTATTTTCTTCTGCCTAGCCACAGGTCACTTACCTCTTTATTAAACCAATTAGAAGATTCCTTAGGCAGAGGCACATCTTTACTGTGCAAACAAATATTCCTCAACAAAAGATATAATTAGCATTGTGACAGAAACTTTTGTGTTTTTATTTGCATTTTTAACTTTTGGGAGAATTTCATGAGTTATTTATTTACAAACGTAACCTAGAAAAGCATATGAATTTGAAAGGAGTGGGGGTAAGGACTTGGGAGAAGTTGTAGTGGCAATATAGAAATTATGTAAAATAAAATTAATACAACAAATCTATGAACAGAGTATTGGTGCTTGGAAAAGGTAATCAAGACTAAAAAGCCCAAGCCAAACTGAAATAAAGTTAAGACCTAAACTAAGAAAATTAGAGATAAAATCAGAGACATTACAACATATACTAATGAAATTTAGATTCCTCCTTGTTTCCTAACTTCTCTAGTGATGTGGGATTAAGGCTGGTAATCTTTTGCACCAAGTATAAAATCCATATATGAGTGAGTGCATACCATGTTTGTCTTTTTGTGACTGGGATACCTTGCTCAAAATGGTTTCTTCTAGTTCTATCCATTTGACTGGGAATTTCAATGTATCATTTGTTTTTTTCTCCTGAGTAGTACTCCATTGTGGAAACTTATCACATTATCTGTATCAATTCTTTAGTTGAGGGGCATCTAGGTTGCTTCCAGGTTCTGGCTATTACAAATAGTCCTGCTGTGAACAAAGTTGAACAGATGTCTTTGTTGTATAAATGTGCTTTTTTGGGGGGTATGTGCCTAAGAGTGGAATTGTTGGATCTTGTGGTAGATTCATTCATTGAGGAATCGCCATACTGATTTCCAAAGTGGCTGTACAAGTTGGCACTCCCACTAGCAGTGGAGGAGTGTTCCCCTTTCTCCACATCCTCTCCAGCATAAACTGTCATTGGTGTTTTTTATTTTAGCCATTCTAACAGGAGTAAGATGGTATCTCAGAGTTATTTTGATTTTCATTTCCCTGATGACTAAGGATGTTGAACACTTTCTTCTGTGCCTTTCAGCAATTTTAGATTCCACTATTGAGAATTGTCTATTTAGTTCTGTACCCCACTTTTTAATTGGATTGTTTGCTGTTTTGGAGACTCATTTCTTGAGTTCTTTGTATATTTTGGAGATCAGACCTGTGTCAGATGTGGGGTTGTTGAATATCTTTTCCCAGTCTGTGGGCTGCTATTTTGTCTTACTGACTGTGTCCTTAGCCTTACAGAAGCTTCTCAGTTTCAGGAGGTCCCATTTATCAATTATTGATCTCAGTGTCTGTGCTACTGATGTAATGTTCAGGAAGCACTCTCCTGTTCCAATTAATTCAAGGGTATTTCCCACTTTGTTTTCTAATAGGTCCAGTGTGGCTGGATTGATGTTGAGGTCTTTGATCCATTTGGACTTAAGTTTTGTGCATGGCGATAGACATGAATCTATCTGCAGTCTTCTACTTTCCATCATCCAGTTATACCAGCACCATTTGTCAAAAATCAGGTGTTCGTAGGTGTGTGGATTAATATCAGGGTTTTCAACTCTATTCCTTTGGTCTACCTGTCTATTTTTGTGCCAATACCAAGCTGTTTTCAGGACTATAGCTCTGTAATAGAGCTTGAAGTCAGGGATGGTGATGCCTCCAGAAGGTCCTTTATTGTACAGGGTTGTTTTGGCTATCCTGGGTCTTTTGTTTTTCCATATACAGTTGAGAATTGTTCTTTCAAGGTCTGTGAAGAATTGTTTTGGGATTTGAATTGAATCTGAAGATTGCTTAAGCAATATACAGCAAGCCGACAAGCCAACATCAAATTAAATGGAGAGAAACTCAAGGCAATTCCTCTAAAATCAGGGACAAGACAAGGCTATCCACTCTCCCATTCCTCTTCAATATTGTCCTTGAAGTTCTAGCTAGAGCAATAAGACAACAAAAGGAGAGCAAGGGGATACAAATGGGAAAGGAAGAAGTCAAACTTTCACTATTTGCAGATTATATAATAGTCTATATAAATGACCCAAAAACTTTAGCAGGGAACTTCTACAGATGATAAACACCTTCAGCAAAGTGGCAGGATACAAGATTAACTCAAAAAAATCTGTAGCCCTATTATATACAGATGATACATTTGTGGAGAAAGAAATCAGAGAAACATCACCCTTTACAATTGCCACAAACATCATGATATCTTTTTACAGCAATAAAAAAGTAACTAAGATGGAATTTAAGTTCATACTCTCATCTTGGTACAGGAAGAACATCCTATATACCAGCTGAGTCTACTCTGTTCATCGGACTTGATTCCTTCCAAGCCATTTCCAATCTCTAGACACGTCTCACCACCACATATTCTCTTATCTCCCAACCTGCTCCTTCCATAACAAACACAAAACTAGCAAAGGAAGTCCACATGCCCAGTTCTCATCTCAGAAATACCAACAATATGAAATATCGAGCGAGTATCTTCTTTTCATAACTTACCAGTCCTGTATAATGCTTTCCAATTACATAGAGAAACACAGGACACAAAATTTAAAAGAACAAGTATAACCTTCCTCAAAGAATTCAAGGGGACACAAAGAAACAGCTTAATGAAATGAAGGAAAAAGAGCATTTAAAGCATAATGGTCAAATGATGCTCAAGAAAAAACAAGCTTAAGATTGATGGAAATGATGAAGAGAATACAACAATTGAAAACAGAGTTCAACCAGGTTATAGAGTCATTGAAGCTAAAATGAAGGAGAAATTGAAAGACTCATTAGGCCAACAAGAAAACACAAAGGAAAGCTTTGAAAGTTGATTGAATCACTCAAAAGACAGAATATCAAGTCCCGAAGATATAATAGAAGATCTAGACAAAAAATAAAGAATATGGGAGGAGGTAATCACAGGAAATGAACAAACAAGAAATGTGGGGCACCATGAAAAATCCAAACCTTGACATTATAAGCACAGGTGAAGGAGAGGAATCCAAAGGTGATGGGTATCTTAATTAGGGCTTTTCTTGCTGTGAAGAAACACCATGACAACAGCAACACTTATAAAGTAAAACATTTAATTGAGACTGGCTTACAGTTCAGAGGTTTAGTCCATTATCACGGTGGGACATGGTAGTGTGTAAGCAGAAACTGTGCTAGAGAAAGACCTGAGAATTTTACATCTTGATATGCAGGCAGCAGCAGGAGACTATAATACTAAGCCTAGCTTGAGCATGCAAGACCTCAAAACTGCCCTCCACAGAGACAGGCTTCCTGCAAAAAGGCCACAGCTAGGCCAACAAGGCCACACAACCTAACAGTGTTGCTCCCTATGAACTGAGCATTGAAAAACATGAGTCTCTGAGGGCCATTCCTATTCAATTCAAACCACAATGGCATTAAACCTGACATTCAATAAGACCATTGAACGAAACTGCCCTAAACTAAGGAAAGACACACCCATGCAAATACAAAAAGTATACAGAGCACAAACAGACAAAGGGGTCAAGATCATGCTAGTAAATCCTACAGAAACAGCTGACCTGAACAAATGGGAACTCATGAACCTCAATCTGACGTCTGGAGAACCAACATAGGACCAAACCAGGCCCCCTGAACTTTCCTGTCATCTAGGAAAACTGGGTAGTCTATGGGGCCTCTGGCAGTGGAACCAGGATGTTTCTGTAGTGCACTTATGGCATTCTTAGCCTAGATACACAGGGAGAACCTAGGCTGTGCCCCAAATGACTTCACAGATTTTAATGATCCCTCATGGAAGTTCTCACTCTTCTTGGGGATGAGATGGGGGAAGTCCGAGGGGGTATAGTAGGATGGGAGGGAGAGGAAACTGGTATTGATATGTAAAATAACATTGTTTCTAACTTAAATAAAATTTATTATAAAATCTCCATGGAATCTCATAGTTAAAAGACTATGAAACTATACGAAACAAGGGAAGTGTATTGAAAACAAGTCATAAAGAAAGAAAAATCCTTAAAAAAAACAGTTGGTTTCTCAATGGGAACATTCAAAGCCAGAAGAGCCTGGAGCAATACATTCTAAGTATTAAAGACTAAGAAGGAAACCTAAAATAATGTACCCAGAAAAGCTACTGATAAGATTAAAGAAGAAAGACCATTTTCCACAACATAAATAACATTTTTAAAGAGATGTCCTATAAACCAAATCTAGGAAAACACAAGAAGCATTATTTCAGACTAAAGAGAGGAATGAGCATAGAAGAGAGACTATGAAAATAAATATAGGTCATAATTATAAAAGCACAAAGTACCACAGAGAACAAAAACACCAAAAATCAACAAAATGATCTCCAGAACTAAAATACACATTTCAATAATAAGTTAAACATGAATAGCCTTTATTCTTTATTCAAAATTCACAGACTGACCATATATATGAAAAAATAAAGTCTATCAAACTGTTGTAAACAATAAACACATCTAAGTTTTAAAGACAAGAACAACCTTAGAGTAAGAAGATGAACAAATTACTTTAATCAAATAGGTCAGAAATCAATCAGATGTCATTATCCTAACATTTGAAAAATTAGATTTTTGGACTACAACTAATGAGAAGAGATAAAGAAGGACACTTTCTTCTAGTGCTGGGAACAGTAACTAAAAAAAACCACATTACTATCCTAAACATATATGCACCAAACTGAGGGAATACAATTTCATGAAAAATAAAATAAAACAAAATACTACACATTTAAAAGATGCAGATTAACAGCAATCCATTAAGAGTTGATGCTTTCGATATCCAAAATTTCCCAGAAGACAGGTAGTTTGGACAACCAAATAGAGGCACATAAGAATTAATTGACATTACACATCAAATGGGCTTAATAGATACCTACGAAATCTTCTATCCAAACACCAAATAATGCACATTCTACTCAGTCATGCATACTATTACTGATAGGGACCACATATTAAAATGCAAAATAAATCATCACGAATTCAAGAATATTGAAAACATTCCTTGTATCCCACCTGACCATAATGCAATAAAATTTAAAATTAGCAAAAACAAACAAAACAAAGCGAATCTCTACTAAATACACAAGCTTATGGAGATTAAACAACACCATATAGAATCATGACTGGGTCAAAGAATAAATCAAGAAAGAAATAAAAACTTCCTATAACTAAATGGAAATGAAACAATACAGCAAAGCCTCTGAGATACTTTGAAAACAATCCTATGAGAGAAATTTATAGCTCTAAGTGTATATTAAAAAACCAGAAATTTAAGTGCAAATAAATTAATGATGTAACTCAAAGAGGAAAGTTCATAGCACTAAAGTGCCCACATGAAGAAACTGGAAAATAGTCACACTAGAGAATTAACAGCACAAGTGAAAGCTCTACAACAAAAAGAAGCAGACTCACCCTGGAGGAGTAGACACCAGGAAATAATCAAATTGAGGGCAAAACTCAGTAAAGTAGAAACAAAGAAATAAATACGAAGAATCAATAAAACAAAGAGCTGGTTTTTGATAAAATCAACAAGATAGACAAACCTTTATGCAAACTAACCAAAAGGCAGAGAAAGAGAGAGCATGCTAATTAACAAAATCAGAAATGAAAAGGGGGACATAACAAAGGCACTGGGGGATCCAGAGAATCGTCAGGTCATACTTTGAAAATCTGTACTTCACAAAATTCGAAAATGTAAAAGAAATGGAAAATTTTCTGCATAGATATCACTTACCAAAATTAAATCAAGAACACACAAGCATTTTAAGTAGACCTATATTCACTAATGAAATAGAAGCAGTCATCAAAAGTCTCCACACCAAAAAAAAGCCCAGGGTCAAATGCTTTCAGTGCAGAATTCTACCAGAAATCCAAAGAAGAGCTAACACCAGTTCTTCGCAAACTGTTGCACACAATAGAAGCAGAAGGGACATCGCCAAACTCTTTTTACCAGGCTACAATTACCTTGGTACCCAAGCCACACAAAGACATAACTAAGAAAGAAAACTACAGACCATTCTCCGTCATGAACATTGATGGAAAAATAATTAATAAAATATTGGCAAATAGAATCCAAGTACACATCAGAGAAATCATCCACCATGATCAAGTAGGCATCATCCCAGGGAAGCACGGATGGTTCAATACATGAAAATCCATCAATGTAATCCACCATATAAACAAACTGAAAAAGAAAAACCACATGAACATCTCCTTAGATGCCGAAAAAGCCTTTGACAAAATCCAACACCCCTTCATTTTAAAGGTCTTAAAGAGATCAGGGATAACAGGAACATACCTAAACATAATAAAATCAATATACAGCAAACCAAAGCCAACATCATACTAAATGTAGATAAACTCCATACAATTCCTCTAAAATCAGGAACAAGACAAGGCTGTCCACTCTCTTCATATCTCTTCAATATTGTACTTGGATTTCTACCTAGAGCAATAAGACAACAAAAGGAGATCAAGGGGATACAAATTGGAAAGGAAGAAGTCAAACTTTCACTCTTTGCACATGATATGATAATTTACATAAGTGACCTGAAAATTGTGTCAGAGAACTCCTACAGCTGATAAACACCTTCAGCAGAGTGGCAGGATATAAGACTAACTCAAAACAATCAGTAGCCCTATTGTATAAACATGATAACAGGGCTGAAAAAGAAATCAGAGAAACATTACCCTTTATAATAGTCACAAACAATATAAAATATCTTGGAATAATGCTACCCAAATAAGGGAAAGACCAGTATAACAAGAACTTTCAGTCTTTAAAGAAGGAAATTCAAGATACCAGAAAATGGAAAGATCTCCCATACCCTTGGACAGGTAGAATTAACATATTAAAAATGGGAATCTTGCCAAAAACAATCTACAGATTCAGTTCAAGTCCCAACAAAATTCCAGCACAATTCTTGATTCTTTACAGACCTTGAGAACAATACTCAACTTTATATGGAAAATAGCCAAAAGAACCCTGTACAATAAAGTAACTTCCAAGGCATCACCATCCAAGTCTTCAAGCTCTATTATAGAGCAATAGTCTTAAAAACAACTTTGTATTGACACAAAAATAAACAAGTAGACCAATTATTATATATATTATATATAGATCCAGATATTAACCCACACACATACAAACACCTGATCTTCACCAACCCCACATCTGACAGAGGACTGATTTCCAAAATATACAAAGAACTGAAGAAGCTAGTCACCAAAACAAACAAACCAATTAAAAAGTAGGGTTCAAAACTAAATAGAGAATTCTCAATAGAGGAATCTAAAACGGCTGAAAGATACTTAAGAAAGTGCTCTACATCTTTGGCCATCAGTGAAATGCAAATCAAAAAATTCTGAGATACCATCGTACACCAGCAGTATAGCTAAAATCAAAAGCACCAATGACAGTCTATGCTGGAGAGGATGTGGAGAAAGGGGAACAGTCCTCCACTGCTGGTGGGAGTGCAAACTTGTGCTGCCACTTTGTCAATCTGTATGGCGGTTCCTCAGTAAAAATGGGAATCAGTCTACCACAAGATTCAGTGATTGCACTCTTAAGCATATACCCAAAAGATGCACATTCATACAAAAAGGGCATTTGTTCTCAACTTTGTTCACAGCAGGACTATTTGTAATATACAGAACCTGGAAGCAAACTAGATGCTCCTCAACCAAAGAATGGATGGCGAAAATAAGGTACATTTACACAATGGAGTACTCATGGGGTGGGAGACAAACAACAACAACAACAACAACAATGAAATCTTGAAATTCGCAGGCAAATGGGTGGAACTGGAAGAAACCATTTTGAGTGAAGAAACCCAGTCACAGAAAGGCATGCATGGTATGTACTCACTCATATATGGATATTAGAAATAGAGCAAAGGATTACCAGCCAGCCTACAATCCACACCGCCAGAGAAGCTAGGAACAAGGGGGACCCTAAGAGAAAACTACATGTTCCCCTAAAGAAGAGGAAAGGGACAAGAAGTCCTGAGCAAATTGGGAGCACATGGGGAGAGGGGAGGGAGGGAGGAAAAAGATAAGGTGATGGGGGGTGGGGGACAAGAGGGATCCTCAGGAGAGGAATGTAGGAAAGCAAGAAAAGAGATACCTTAATAGAGGGAGACAGCATGGGATAAAGAGAAGTAGGGCACTAGAGAAATGTC
Organism: Cricetulus griseus; assembly: GCF_003668045.3. Taxonomy (NCBI): domain Eukaryota; kingdom Metazoa; phylum Chordata; class Mammalia; order Rodentia; family Cricetidae; genus Cricetulus; species Cricetulus griseus. The sequence continues at coordinate 76,446,185 of NC_048601.1, read as the reverse complement.
CAGAAATCCACAAGGATGACCCCAACTAAGAATTTAAGTAATAGTGGAGGGTCTACCTTAAATGCCCTTCCCCTATAATGAAATTGATGAATACTTTAATTGTCATCATAAAGCCTTCATCCTGTATCTGATGTAAGCAGAATCAGGCACCCACAGCTAAGCACTGAGCCATACTCCTGAATCCGGTTGTAGAGAGGGGAAGGGAAGAGCAAAGGAGTCAAGACTGTGCTGGAGAAACCTACAGAAAGAGCTGACCTGACCTAGTATCAGGGCATGGGCCCCAGTCAAAAATCTGGAGACATACCATTGGACAGAACCAAGCCCTCTGAATGCGGGTGCAAGTTAGGAACCTGGACAGTCTATGGGATGTCTAACAGTGGAACTGGTATTTATCCCTAGTACACAAATGGACTTTTGCAGCCATTCCCTATGGAGGAATAATGTTTCAGCCCAAATACATGGAGGAGGGCCTAGGCCCTGCCCCAAATAATGTGACAGACTTTGATGACCTACCAAGGAAAGCCTCACTATCCTTGAGGAGCTAGTTAGGGGTGGATTGTGGATGTTGGTAGAGGTCATGGTAGGATGGGAAGGAGAGGGAACAGGGAGGGATTGATATGTAAAATGATTGTTTCTAAATAATAAAAATAATGCAAAGAAAAAAATACAAATAAAATAAAACATGTTGTTGCAATCACCATCAGGCATTACCTTGGATTGGTGAACTTATTTCTCAAAGTTTTTGGACATTTCCAAAGAAACAGTGTTTCTTGTTTAAGTTAAATTAAATGTTGAGTTATCAAAATAAATATGATAATCACCTAGATAACTTTTCAATATCCCTAGTCATCAGGGAAATGCAAATCAAAACTACTTTGAGATTTCATCTTACACCAATCAGGAAGGCAGAGATCAATAAAAATATTTACAGCTTATGATTGGGAGGATATAGAGTAAGGAGATCACTCATCCATTGCTGTTGGGAGTGTAAACTTCAAGGTCCACTGTGAAAATCAGTGTGGCAGTTCCTCATGGAGCTGGGAATGGATCCAGCTATACCATTATTGGGCTGATACCCAAAGGATACTTCATCCTACTACAGACACTCTTGGTTAACCATGTTCATTGTTGCTCTGTTCATAATATCCAGAAATTGCAAACAATCTAAGTCTCCACCCATGGATGAATGAATAAAGAAAACGTGGTACATTTACACACTGGAATATTACTGTCATTTAAAATAATGGAACCACAAAATTGCAGGTAAATGGAGAAAACTAGAAAAAAAAAGTGATTCTGAATGAGGTCACCCAGACCCCCAGGAATACAAATGCAGCGTGTACTTGATTATATGTGGATTTTTAGCAGTTAAGTCATTGATGATAAGCTACAGCACATATAACCACAGAAGTTAGGTATAGAGTAAAGGAGTAGAAAGTGGATAGATCTCCTAAGGAAGGGCAGAGAGAATAGATAATGATGGATGGAGGGAGGGAGTTGGAATGGGAGGGTCAAACAGGGATAGAGAGGAAAGTGGAGGAATGAAAGGCAATGCATAGAAAAATAACTAAATCTAAGGAACTTTTGAGGGGTTGTATGGGAACCTAATACACTTGGAACTTGCATATGTATGAAGGTGATGGAGTCCTAGAGCTGAGAGACAAGTGGACATAGGCCCTCACTCCTAACCCAGAAACTATCTCCATTTCATAGCCACTTGCAAATGAAAAATTAGTTTTCTCCAAGGGAGTTTCACTGGGAAAACAAACCACTCTTAAGGCTAGGTCCCATGTGTAGGGGAAGCTGTAGCCACGCCTTTTTAGGGGTCAGGTACTCCTGTAGCCAGCCCCTAAGAAGGCGTGGCTACAGCTTCCCCTACACCCATGCCCTGCAGTAGGTAATGAACACAAAGCAATCTAAATGGAATCTTTACAGATCTTTATGTCTATAGTATGGCTTTTGTTTTTGTTTTTAAGGGATTGTTATGTGTATATATGTGCATGTTTTTTGTGCTTTTTCTTTGGCTCTATTTTTCTATTCTGATTCACCTGTTTTCATTTTATCTTAGTGTTGTTTATTGGAGGGGAGGTGGGAAGAGCTGAGAGGAGTAGGGGGAGGGGATCCCTAATCAGAATAAATTGTACAAAACGAATCTATTTTCAATACAAGAAAAATGCTTTAAAAAGGTGGGGATGGTGGTGAATACTTTTAATCCCAGAGTTATAACTGCAAAGAACCAAGAATGCCCAGGGCTACCATCTTGGTCTGTTTGGTAAGCCCCAGGTTACAGTGAGAGATGCTCTCCCAAAACACAAGGTGAAAGACTTCTGAAGAACAAGAGCCATGGTTGTCTCTTGGCCTGCAGTGTCCATCCTCACACATCCTTCATCTATGCACACATGCATTCATTCATATACACAAATAAACACACTGCACAACATGTATGTATATTTTTAACTAACAATAATATTTCAGTAAGCATAGTTGAAATGAAGTGAAAATCACAGGCACATGAAAACTTCATGTCAGAGTCATTATATAATTGTAATGAATACATGGAATATTGAAACACGTTATTTTTATGGATCCATAAGAAATTATCATTAGGAAACAAAACTAAAGCTACAATAAGATAATTTAACTATTCTTGATGACTAAAGGTAGATTAAATTTTTTTAACAGAAAAGCTTTAAAATCCATATCAGAAAGTAACCTCAGCATCAAGAGGACATTTATGATATAAAGAAAAAGGAAAGAGAAAAAGAATATCTATGGAAATATCAACTTACGGTATAAAATGAACCTAAAGTACTGTATAGTACTTGGCAGCAGAAATGTCACAGAATGTATATGTGTTATACCACAAAAATTGTAATTAAATACATGAAGAATCACCATTTGCTACTTGTAGTATTAATCTGAAAGAAAATCTGTTTATTAGAAAAAAATTATTGGTGCTGCACCAGCATGACTCCCTACAACTGTCTGTAACCCCAGTTCCAGGGGATTCAATGACCTCCACTGGCCTCTGTGCGCACCAGGAATGCACACATGCACACATGCTGGCACAACACTCTTTCATATAAATTAAAATAAATAAATTTATACATATATATAATTTTTATTCTTGGAGAATATCATAAAACACATTTTGGTCATATGCATGTTCTACTCCTTCACCTAAAGAAGAAAACAACTACAGTTTTTAACAAATCTTGCGACACTTTGACTGAAAATTTATCAGCATATTGAAAATTCTGTTATCAGAACTGATTTGGAACAAAGGAGTAATTGTGGGATAGGCATTCATCACAAACTTCTGAACAGTCAGGATGACTGGGTGGTACATCCATGACAGGACTGCAGTGGATGAGATGATGAAGTCCACCCAGTACGAGATCACAAATAAAACCACAAGCAGCAAGATGGTCTGGGTGGCCTTTTTCTCAGGGGATGCTCTCAGGTGGCTAAGGCTATGAAGATGCTTGCATTGCCTCTGATGTCTGAACAAGATAATCACCATGTATATACTTGTGGTCAGCATAACTCCTACAAGAAATACATCTCTGGAGGTTGTCACTGTTAAAATCAGTGCCCTGATGATATTGTTCATGGGGAAGATTGAGCAGGATTTAGTGACCTTAATCTGGTTAGTCTCACTCAAATTTGTAAAAGCACCAACATAGAAGATCAGGTTGATACTGAATGACAAATTGAAAGACCAAATGTAGAAGAAGGCATAGGTCATGTATTTTTTTAGCTTAAGTTTAAAGTTTGCCAAGAAAGAGGTACTGGGACTGATAGTGACAGCCTGGATCACACTCAGGAGGCAGGTGATGCAGATGGAGAGGCCTCTCATCACTCTGTGTATGTAAAAAGTTGCCTTACATTTGAAGTCATTGTCAAACTTCAGTGATTCAAATACATCGGTAAGCCACATATCCCCTCTAGTGAGGACCAGCATTATGTGGATGAAGGGCAGCTGACAGGAGATCAGGTCCATGAGCTTAGATCTGTGACACAGGATTATGAAAGTATAGAAAAAAAGGAGAAACATATTGGCTAGAACTCCAAGTCCATCTTGGAAATAAAGGACATTCTTTAATGAGGACATAAGTGGAAAGTATAGTCATCTTAACATCATAGTGGAAACATACTTCACATACCTGGAAAAATAATAGAGTACACATCAAACTTGTGATTCACTGCTCAATATGTTTATATCATCATTCTATTTTACCTACTTATTCTGTCACTATACATTTGATGTTCCAGAGTGGACATGGCCTATATTTCTATGTACCCTCCATGTACTTCCTGTATATATAATCTATTGTAGATAATAAATGCATTCACAGTCACAGTCTGTATAGAGTTTACACTTTATGTGCCTATATTGCATTTACACCTCATGTCTTAGAAATCCAATTCTCTTGATTTATATTGCCTTATTTTACACTTAACACCTAAAATACAGTGATGAACACAATGTTAGTTACATATGTACAATTGAACAAAAATTATTCTGATCTTGAAAAGAATAACAAAAGAAATCCAAAAACTCAGGTGAGTGAGTCTTATAATCCATAATTTTAATAACCTCTATTTTGCAACTATTCATGTTTTGACCCATAATTCTAATGGAATCACAATGACAAATTCATGATAACCCCACTATTTTAATCATCAAATGTCTACTCCAGTCATCTGTTTTTATATTCCTTTTTCAAGAATTCTTACATCACTTGCATCTGGAATTAAAGACATAGATACAACTGGAGACCATTACTGCACCTTCCACAACGATTATGGTTATACATGGTCCTACTTATCCCTCAGGTTACTTCCCATCCCATTTAAACCTTTTGTGAACTACACTTCAGGTTTAAAGAACTAACTCCTAGCCACCAAGCCAAACACTATTTTTCTTTTCTTTGGGGGGGGGGATTTAAATTGTTAGTAGTGTGAATCCTTGTGACTTGTTCAGCCATTCATATCATTATTTTCCCTGCCTACATTTTCCTTCTGTATTTATCTCCCTTCCTCATCACAAAGGAGCCTCCCCTCCTGTTTCCCCTTTCCCCAGTCAGATCAATTATATTCCGATATTGCCCTTTACCTTATTCTCACCTTCTTGTGGATTTACCTCCCTCTCCATCCCTATGAATCCCCCTTTTCCCATTTCCCTGATCAGACTTCTTGTGCCCTTCTTACTTGTCCCCTCTCCACTATTCCCTACTACCACCAACCCTATCCTGATAATTGTCCCTTTTTGTTTACCTGCTTTCTGAAGTTATTACAGGCTACATGCTCATATCTGAAGATATGGAGATAGGAACCTCCAACAAGAGAGGGCATGCAACACTAAGACAAACATTATTTTCAACAAGTTGTGACAAACTTGAACTTGTGGAATATGACCATATAGTGGTCATGTTTTGGAATTCCTGTTTTAAAAGAGATTCCTAAATAGAGAATTAGCAACAGAGGAATCTTAAATGACTGAAAGACACTTAAGAAAGTGCTCAACATCCTTAGCCATCATTGAAATGCAAATCAAAACAACTCTGAGATACCATCTTACACCAGCCAGAATGGCTAAAATCAAAAACACCAATGACAGTTTATGCTGGAGAGGATGTGAAGAAAGGGGAACACTCAATTGCTTGTGGAAGTGCAGACTCCTACAGCCACTTTGGAAATCAGTATGGCAATTTCACAGGAAATTGAGAATCACTCTACCTCTAAATCCAGCAATTCCACTCTTAGGAATATACCCAAAGGATTCACATTCATACAACAAGGACATATGTTCAACTATGTTCACAGCAGCATTATTTCTAATAGCCACCACCTGGGAGTAATCAAGATGCCCCTCATCCAAAACATGGATAAAGAAAATGTGGCACATTTACACAGTGGGGTACTACTCAGCAGAAAACAAACAATGAAATCTTGAAATTGCCAGTCAAATGGATGCAACTAGAAGAAACCATCCTGAGTAAGGTAACCCAGTCACAGAAAGACAAACATGGCATGTACTCACTCATATATGGATATTAGACATAGAGAAAAGAACTACCAGCCTGCAATCCACACCTCTAGAGAAGCTAGGAAACAAGGAGGACCCTAAGAGAGACATACACAGTCCCTCAGAAATGGGAAAAGTGACAAGAGCTCCTGAACAAATTGGAAGCATGAAGGAGAGGGGAGGGAGGAGGGAGATGGGAGAAAGATGTGGGCAGAAGAGGGGACAGGAGACCATGAGGGACCAGGAAGATTGAGTTGGGTGATGAATGGAATAGAACAAGAAAAAAGATACCTTAACAGACAGAGCTAGTATAGGTTTAAAGAGAAATCAGACACTAGGGAATTGCCCAGAAATCCCCAAGAATGATGCCAAATAAGAATCTAAGCAATAGTGAAGAGACTACCTTAAATGCCCTTCCCTTGTAATGAGATTGATGACTACATTAAATGCCATCCTAGAGCCTTCATCAATTAGCTGATGGAAGCAGAAGCAGAGATCCACAGCTAAACACTGAGCTGAACTCCTGGAATCCAGTTGTAAGGATGGAGGAGTGATGAGCAAAGGGGTCAAGACCATGCTGAGGAAACCTACAGAAACAGCTGACCTCAGCAAGTGGGAGCTCGTGGACCCAGCATACGACTGAACCCAGGTCTCCTGAACTTGGTTAACAGTTAGGAGGCCTGGGCAGTTTATGGGGCTTCTTTCGGTGGAACCACTATTTATTCCTTGTGCACAAATGGACTTTGAGAGCACATTCCTCCATGGGAGGATACTCTTTCAGCCTAAATATTTGGGGGAATGTCTTGGCCCAGCCCCAAATGATGTGAAAGACTTGATGATCCCCATGGAAGGCCTCACTCTCCCTGGGGAGTGGATAGGGAGTGGTATAGGGGTAGATGTTGGTGGGAGGCATGGAAGGATGGGAAGGAGAGGGAACTGGGATTGCTATATACAATAAAATTGTTTCCAATTTAAATGAAACATATCGAAAGGAAAAAAAAGAGAGAGTTTCCTTCCCATTCAGTGGAAACTAAGGTCCCGTTGTTATTATTGGCACCAGTACACAGATAATTTTTACAGGTTCACTCAACAGTTTTACCTTTGGTGCTTATGGTAGTGACTTGGCCTGGAGATCAGTGTCATTATTTTGTCAAATGAATATAATTCAGTACTTTAGGATTAGCTTTGTGATAAGCAGAAAACAATTACCTTGACTCAGATTCTTTTGAGAAAAATAGTGCCCAATTCTATTTTCAAGTTTAGATATTTCACATATCTAAATAAATGCATGCATGTATTTATAGAAAGGATGAAGAAATGGGTGGTGGTAGCACCTGCCTTCAATCCCAGAGCTAGGGAAGCAGAAGTAGGCAGATCTCTTTGACTTCAAGGCCAGCCTAGTCTATAGAGTGAGTTCCAGGACATCCAAAACTGCACAGAGAAACCCTGTATCAAAAAAAGAAGGAAAGGAATGTAGGAAGGACGGAACCAGGGAAAGAAAGAAACAAAAGAGAGAGAGAGAAAAACGGAAAGGAAGAAAGAAATAATGCAGAAGTTAGTGGATGAACTCACTCTAAAGCCTTTCCATGGATATGAGACATGCTATAAAATATTTTATATTTACACGATTTTTGCTCTTAAAAAGATTAATCTAGTAAATGAATAGATTCATCCCAATTGCTAGCCAACCATCTGATTCTTCCACCAACATTTACTGTAGCTGCATAGTGATGTTCCATGTTTTAAAAGATTCAGGATAGGGACTTGAGACATGGCTCAGTGTTAAGAGCTTTTTTTGCTCTTGAGGAGGACCACAATTTAATTCTCCCACCAAAGACATGATGGCTCATGACCATCTGAAACTAGTTCCATGGGATCCATTGGCTTCTTCTGACTTAAGCAAGCAAGTAGTGAGCAGACATAAATGGAAGCAACGCGATCATTTATATAAAATAATAAATCTCAATAAGTAAAAGCTCCAGGATAATATTTAATTCAAATGTTGGTCTTCAAACTCTAAGAACTGTATTCCAGTTCCAACTTTAAAATTAAATGTTCAAACCATATACATATAACCATTTATGATTAATTATGCATCTACAATTTACTAATATAGCACATGTATTATAAGCCATATAAAAGAGGATAATTTAATGTAAAGATAATAATCTATTTTTTTCTTATTCCAAGCTATATATTCCAACTTCACTATTTCACATCTATTGCTTTGTAACTGTTCATTACATATAGAACAGGACACATAATCTAATTGATCAAGTGGAATCTTTCTCTTGGGTTTACCCAAGTTGAAACTGAACCAGAAAAGTTCATAGCTACCATAGTTACAAACTGAGATGGTCATTTATTTATTCACTGAGAAAATTCATTTGTTTTATATAAAATGGCAATGTTGATGTCAACCTAAGTATTATGGACATTCTAGAAAAGTCCCCTAAAATGAAGACACACATACCTGTTTTTAAGACAGGACCTCACTCTGCAGATGATGATACCTTGACGTTGCTTTATAGCCCAGGATGTTCTCAAATTCATGTTCCTTCTACTGCTGTCTCCTGAATGTTAAAGTGACTAGTGTGCACAACAATCAAAAATGTTTATTTTCATTTAAATTTTAAATTTTTTCAGACATTTTAAATTGATGAATCTGGCAATTCCATAACAGAAGAACAAAAAAAAATTATCTTAAGGTAATATAACCAGGAAACCATAGAATAGAAGAAAACACCAGAGATAGAGTCTACAAAGTACTACAATGCCAATGAGATTTGGATCCTCTATGACACACTGTATAAACACCTCGATGTCTGTAGGAGTGTGAAGGTTGGTGTTGCTCAGGGTGATAGGAAAACACTGGAGCACAGTTAGAGCCAATGCTGAAGGTGGTGGTTATTGCTCTTTCTGGATTTCCCAATACTTTAAGTTGTAATATTTGGTTGTAGGAACTAAAACATAAGGTATGCCCATGAATATTCATAATTATAGAGAAGTCATCACCCATTAAATTGACCCAGAACAAAAGACTAAGCAGTCTGCCAGCAGCTGCCAGAAGAAATGTGGAACAAAAGACACCAAGAGCTGCTTCCTGCTTAGCTCCACATTCCTTGGAGAAAATCACTTTACCCCTTCATTATCACAGTATTGGATTTTGAACAGTCTTCTTTTATGAGTTTCTGATGGTCTTTTTATTTTGCTTTGAGGTGATAATAAAATAATGAACATACAAACATATTAGATATAGTATCTTTTTAATTTTAATTTTTACCATATTTAGTGAGTAGTGACCATAAAGCAGTATGACTGCACAGAGAGAACATGAAGTGATTATGTGACTTCCAAATGGCAAGATACATGGTGTTGGCTGTCAGCAACATTAATAAGTGAAGAGGAATCTCAAGAAGATGAATACCTTAGCCAACCAAACTAGTTCCATGAGAGGATCTTTATGAAATACATAATGCCAGCAGGAAAAAATTGTGACTACTTATTAATAAGGTATTAATTCTTACCAATTACTTGATAGTCTAAAATCATTTAAATGCATAAGTGACTCTTTGGAAATTGAGTTTAGAACAGGTGCAATTGGAAGCACACAGACACTAACTAGAATATTACAATATCACAGTTATGAGCCCATACTCTGAGATGAAGTAGCAGCAGCAGACACTGTGGTTAAGCAGTCAGACCCATAGCTTGATCACACTTAACATGGTGCAAGTCTGGGAAGGATATGGAAGTGTTCACTGGAAGTGTGTGTGTGTGTGTGTGTGTGTGTGTGTGTGTGTGTGTGTGTGTGTGTGTGTTTAATATTGGACCACCAAGAATAAGAATGGAGCAACAGCATAATGTGCACCAGGACTAAAAAAAGGTGAACTCGACACATCACTAGGATGAAAACCTGGGAGTTATATCAAATATTTTCATGTAATAAAATGAACTTTAAGGAAAATGGAGAGTGTGTCCTCTGTTTTCTGGTTGACTTGATCAGAGTTATGGGCCCTGCCTAGTCCACTAGGCCACACTTTTAAAGTAAATTATTCAAAACAGATGAAATTTCCTTAATGCTTGCAAACATTAACTCAAATTTCTAACAATTGGTTTTGTGTTGTTGATACTCTGTGGCCATTGACTTAATCACAGTTATGGCTTCATTTTGGTTCTTCTCACTGACAATGATTTCAAATTATACACAATCTATTTTCTACTTTAATTTTGTCGTATTTTTCTGTGAGAGAGAGAGGGTCTCACTCTGTAGGTCAAACTGACTTCAATCAAACTCATGATGTTCCTGCCTTATCCGAATGCGTCAACATTTCCATCTAATCTCCTATATACATTAGTAAATGATAGTCAAGCAAGATGGATGCATTTGTGATATTCAGCAGCTAAACTTAAATTTACTTGGCATTTTTGTGAATGTGTATTTTGCAACTATTAGAGGAGATACTGGTAATTTGGCTTAAAGTAATTTTATACAATTATGCAATGGCAAATATTTTTCTCACTGCTGATGAAAAGCTTATTCAATATTATATATCAATATTAATGCATAAAGTACAATTTAGAAAACTTGAAATATAAAAAATTAATTTATTCTAATTAAAACACTCAAGAGTTTGACTGAAATTTCCCAATGAGTAAGGTGAGATTTCCAAATACTTTTGAAATACCTAGAAAAGGTCTACCTTATGAGAAATCATTGCAATAGATTAAACAAATCTGTTAAAATTTTACAATTTATTGTACAATGTTAAGAGCATATTATGTTTTACTAAGCCATGAATTGAAACTTTCCTAACCATTCCTAAGTATATGAAAATTACCGGAATAGAAAATTACTAATAAATTCTGAATTAATTAATATTTGTTATAAATTCCTAGCTTAAGATTTATATAAATGCATATAGCCAGTTAATTTGAGAAAACTGGTAAAATGAGAAAATAAAAACTACAGTTCAAATGTATCAGTATTATAAATGTACACATCCATGCAAACCATTAAGTGTGTGTTCTTTGTTTTTCACCCTCTAAGTTATTTCAGGTGTTTTGTTACAGGGATAGAAAAGTAAAACATCTGCCATTCGCTAGAATAATGTTTTAGCTTTCCTATAGTACACACTCAGGAGAATCCATAGTCAGATATTCTGGTTAAAATACTCCATTTGCGTCTAATTTTTACCTATCTATTGGTGTACATTCATTGCAAAAAGAGGTGGGTTTCATGACATCTTCATTCAGTATATAATAGACACTGATAGTCTTCCACCATGTGAGCCTGTCCTGCCAGCATACACACTTCTGCTAGGTCATGTCCTCTTCCCTATTCTGCTGTCACATGTATTATATTCAGAGATCATAGTCAGTGAAATCTATTTTCTTTACAAATCATTACAGTGGTATTTTCTCTGCACAAGCATCTGTGGTATTTGCTAATGATACATTATAGTAAAAGTAAATTTCTAAACAGAGAATTCCTATTTTATTACTGAAAATCCTAAGTCCTTTCACCACCTACTTAGAGCTCCCTATTAATGAAGAGAAAAAGAAACACTCACCCAGCGGGGCTTTTGATTAACATCCATGTAGAGTGAGGCCTTAAGAAGCAGTTATAATGAAGAAATGTCATCAGCTCATCTCCCTCTACACCCATAATTATCATGTCACCTGGAAAAGGGCATTTTGATCCTGAGGTTGTCAGAAAGTGTTACCATTAGATGGGAAAGTGAACTTTTTTAATTCCAGAAAATGGTGGAGTAGGAACAGCTGAGCTCTGGGTTTTCCATGTGTGAGCTATTCTCCCCAGGCCATATTTGTCTGCATGAATTAGCTGATCCCAGTCCTTGTGAACCAAACTAAAGGAAAATAATAACATTCCTTTTAACAGAAGTAGAAAAACATTTCAGATGTCCCCAAAGTATCCTTCTCTTCTCCAAACCATTCATTATAGCCTCCCTACTTACTTCAGAGTCTCAGCTAGAAATCAGCAACACTTTTGCTAAAGTCAAGACAATGTCAGCTACTCCCAACACAGTGAAGGAGAGGAATATTTGTAAAGAGATCACAGAGTTGAGGTTTTATAACCCTGTTATCAGCAAAAGCCGGCTGTGGGGCTGGAAACATAGCTCAGTCAGTAGAGTGCATGCCTAGAAATATGAATCACTGGGTGTGGAACACAGCACCACATAATACAACATAGTAAATGCACACATATATAATTACTACACACAGGAAGTAAAGGTAGAAGATGAGAAATTCAAGGTTGCCTGCTACATGGCCACTTTGAGGCTAGTGGGAGAACATGCTGTGTTTCCCTACCAAAACACTTCCTTCCTCTACAGTTTAGGCATGAACACTACAGGCTCCTCTTGTGGACTATCCTTCTATTCCTTCTCCTTAATGTCCTCTGAAGAGAGTACTCACAGCTGAAGAGAGTACTCACAGGATTGTTCATATCATACACTCAAAAGAAGAAAGTAGTGGTATCTTGTCTACAATCCCCTTTCAATAAAGTATACTTTAACTGTCTACAATGCCCTTTCAATAAAGTATACTTTATCTGAAAGTATACTTCAGTCCTAATTATGACTGCCGCCTTAGTTATTCTCTTGATTCAAATCCATCTGATTTTTGAAATGGTAACATTTGGGCAAACAAGATGGATCCTTGGATAAAGGCATCCTCCACCAAGCCTCATCACTGGCATTCAATCCCAAGGACCAACATGGTAGAAGGAGAGAACTTCCACAATGTATCTCTGGCCTCCACATACACAATGTGGCATCAATGGTCACACTCAAATAAATTAAATAAATAAATAAATAAATAAATAGTAACATTTATTTTGTAAACCAACAAGACTTCTAATAGGTTACCAGCTCTCTATGTGGAAAGTGGCTGAGGGAAAGACAGGCAAATTTTCTTGATGGATTGTCTTTATATTGCCAGCCCCTAAATAATGACATGGAGACTACTTATTAATTATGCAAGCTTGGCTTCTAGCTTATGCTTGTCCTCAACTAGCTCTTATAACTCAAATGATCTGCTTTTATTAATCTACTTTCTGGTATGTGGCTCTTGTCTATCCTCAGCATGGCACATCTGACTTCCTCCAAGTCTGCTGGCAAAATTGAGCACATAGATTCCTCTTCCCAGTTTCTCTCTTGCTGCCTGTCAGTCCTGCCTATTTTCTCTTGCCTAGCCATTGGTCATGTACCTCTTTATTAAGCCAATCAGAAGATTTCTTAGGCAGAGATACATTGTTATCATGTACACAAATATTCCTGAAAAAAGATATAATTAGCATTGTTGCAAAAATTTATGATGTTTTTATTTATATTTTTAATATTTGAGAGAATTTCATGAGTACTTTATTTACACTGTGCCCTTTCCTCCCTTTTGGGATGGTAATGTATACTCTCTGCCATTGTAGGTTCTAAGCATGTGATCTGCTTCTTTGCTTTTCCTTTTACTTGATTACAAAATATATTTTTATAATTGAGAGAGTGCCTTGAGTCTCACAAAACACATGGACTTTGGTCTTTGACACATTATTGAGACTGTGAAAGATTATGGGAAATTTTGAAGCTAGACTAAATGCAATTTGCATTATAATATGGCTATAAGTCTAAGGGGTCCAGAGAGTGGAATGTGGTGGTTTGAATAAAATTTCCATTTTAGGCTTATCTGTTTCAATGCTTGCTCTCCACCTAATATTTGGGAAGGATTAGGAGGTATGGCCTAGTTATACTAGGTGTGGTCTTGCTGGAGGAGGTATGTCACTGGGCATAGGCTTTGAAGACTCAAAAGTGCACCACAAGCTCAGTGTGTCTCTTTAAGCCTGTGACTTCTGAATCAGGTGTGAGTTCTCAGCTACTGCTCCAGGTTCATGCCTGCCTGGTGGCCAACAATGCTCCCTCCCATGATAATGGACTCACTCTCTGAACATGTAGCCAAGCCCCTAATTAAATGCTTCTTTTTGTGAGTTGCCTAAATCATGATATCTCTCCTTTTTTTGTTTGTTTGTTTTTCAAGACAGGGTTTCTCTGTGTAGCCTTGGAGCCTATCCTGGCACTCCCTCTGGAGATCAGGCTGGCCTTAAACTCACAGAGATGTACCTGCCTCTGCCTCCCAAGTGCTGGGATTAAAGGCATGTGCCACCAACACCCAGCCACGATGTCTCTTTAAGACAATAGAAAAATAACTAATATTATATTTAAGCTCATACTCACATCTTGGAACAGGTAGCACATGATACATACCAGCAGAGTCTGCTCTGTTCATCTGACTTGATTCCTTCCAAGCCATTTCCAATCTCTAGACACATCTCACCACCACATCTTCGCTTCTCCTCCAACCTGCCCTTACATAACAAGCACAAAACTAGCAAAGGAAGTCCACATGCACAGATCTCATCTCAGGAATACCAACAATATGAAATATCTTCTCTCAAAAATTTACTTCTTCTGTGTAAATGCTTTCCTATTACATAGATGAACCTAGGACACAGAATTTAAAAGAACAATCATAAACCTCCTCAAAGAATTCAAGGAGACACAAAGAAACAGCTCAATGAAATGAAGGGAAAAGAGCATAATGATCAAATGATGCCCAAGAGAACACAAACTTAAGGCTTAAGTTTGTCCAAACTTACCAAACAGCAGAGAATGAACATGCAAATTAACAAAACCAGAAATGAAAAGGGGGACATAACCAAGGACACTGAGAAATCCAGAAAACTTAAGGTCATACTTTGAAAACCTGTATTACACAAAATACAAAAATTTAAAGGAAATGGATAATTTTCTGGACAGATATTACTTACCAAAATTGAATCAAGAACTGATAAGCAACTTAAACAGACCTATAGCCCCTAAGGAAATAGAAGCAGTCATCAAAAATCTCCCAAGCAAAAAAAGCCCAGGGCCAGATGGTTTCATTGCAGAATTCTACCAGAAATTTAAGAAGTGCTAATAGGAGTACTCCTCAAACTCTTCTACAAAGTAGAAGCAGAAGGGGCATTGCCAAACTCTTTTTACTAGGATACAAATACCTTGGTACCCAAGGCACACAAAGACACAACCAAGAAAGAGAACTACAGACCAATATCCCACATGAATACTGATGCAAAAATACTCGATAAAATACTTGCAAACCGAATCCAAGAACATATCAGAAAAATCATCCACCATGATCAAGAAATAGGCTTCATCCACAGGATGCAAGGTTGGTTCATCACTGGAAAATCTATCAATGTAGTCCACCACATAAACAAACTGAAAAAGAAAAACCACATGATCATCTCGCTAGATGCTTAAAAAGCCTTTGACAAAATCTAACACCTCTTCATGATAAAGGTCCTGGAGAGATCAGGGATAACAGGAACATATCTGAACAAAATAAAATCAATAGAGAGTAAACCAACAGCCAACATCAAACTAAATGGAGAGAAACTCAATATGATTCCTCTAAAATCAGGAACAAGACAAGGCTTTCCACTCTCTCCATATCTCTTCAGTATTGTCCTTGAAGTTCTAGGGAGAGCAATAAGACAACAAAAGGAGATCAAGGGGATACAAATTAGAAAGGAAGAAGTCAAACTTTCACTATTTGCAGATGATATGATAGTCTACATAAGTGACGCCTCCAAAAAAAACTATACCAGGGAGCTCCTACAGCTGATAAACCCCTCAGCATAGTGGCAGGATATAAGATTAACTAAAAAAAAAACAATAGCCCTACTATATACAGATGATACATTCATGGAGAAAGAAATCAGAGAAACATCACCCATTACAATTGCCACAAACAACATAAAATACCTTGGGGTAATGCTAACCAAAGAAGTGAAAACCTGTATCATAAGAATTTTGAGTCTCTAAAGAAAGAAATTAAAGAAGATACCAGAAAATGGAAAGATCTCCCATGCTCTTGGGTAGGTAGGATTAACATAGTAAAAGTGGGAATCTTGCCAAAAGCAATCTACAGATTCAATGCAATCACCATCAAAATACCATCACAATTCTTCACAGGCCTTGAAAGAATAATACTCAACTTTATACGGAGAAACAAACAAACAAAAAAAAAACAGGATACTCAAAAGAACCCTGTACAATAAAAGAACTTCTGAAAGCATAACTATCCCTAACTTCAAACTCTTTTATAGAGCTATATTCCTGAAAACAGCTTGGTATTAAAACAAAAATAGACAGGTAGACCATTGGAATTGAATTTAATATTGAGATATTAACCCATACACATTATTTTTAACAAATAAGCTAAAAGTACACAATGGAAATAAGAACTGGATACTGACATGTAGAAAACTGCAGATAGATTCTTTTTTTGGGGGTTCAGTATGTTTATTTTTATTTTTTCCTCCATTTTTATTTAAATTAGAAACAAGATTGTTTTACAAGTAAATCCCAGTTCCTTCTCCCTCCCCTCCTCCCCTGCTCCCACTGTCACCCTACCTATCCCATACCATTTATGCTCCCCAGGGAGAGTGAAGTCTTCCATGTGTGTGTAGGGGGGTCTTCAGAGTCTGTCATATCTTTGGGATAGGGCCTAGGCCTTCCTCCATGGGCCTAGGCTGAGGGAGTATCCCTGTATGTGAAATGGGCACCCAAAGTCCATTCCTATGCTAGGGGTACATACTGATCTACTACAAGAGGCCCCATAGATTTCTGATGCCTCGTCATTTACACCCACATTCATAGAGTCTGGGTCAGTTCCATGCTACTTTCCCAGTGACCAGTCTGGGGCCCAAGAGCTCCCACTTGTTCAGGTCAGCTGTTTCTGTGGGTCTCACCAGTCTGGTCTTGTCTACTTTGCTCATCACTTCTCCTCCTCTGCAATGGATTCCAGTTCAGTTCAGTGTTTAGCTGTGGGTGTCTGCTTCTGCTTCCATCAGCTGCTGGATAAAGTCTCTAGGATGCCATATAAGTTAGTGATCAATCTCATTATCAGGGGTGGGCATTTAAGGTAGCCTCTCCACTGTTGATTAGATGGCTAGTTGGTGTCATCCTTGTAGATCTCTGGACATTTCCCTAGTGCCTGATTTCTCTTTAAAACTATACTGACTCCCTCTCTGATGCTATCTCTTATTTTGCTCTCCTCTATTCTTCCCCACACACAGCCTTCCTGCTCCCTCATGTCCTCCTCACTTGTCCTCTTCTCCTCTTCACATTCTCCTAGCTCCCTCTCCCCTCCCTCCATGCTCTCAATTTGCTCAGGAGATCTTGTCCCTTTCCTCTTGTCAGGGGACAAAATATGTCTCCCTTAGAGTCCTCCTTGTTTCCTAACTTCTCTAGTGGTGTGGGTTTTAGGCTGGTAATCCTGTGCACTATGTATAAAACCCATATATGAGTGAGTGCATACCATGTTTGTCTTTTTGTGACTGCATTACCTTGCTCAGAATGGTTTCTTCTAGTTCCATCCATTTGCCTGTAAATTTCAAGATTCCATTGCCTCCCCTCCACACACACAGAGTAGTCCTCCATTGTGTAAATGAACCACATTTTTTCTATCCATTCTTCAGTTGAGGGGCATCTAGGTTATTTCCAGTTTCTGGCTATTACAAATAATGCTGCTATGAACATAGTTGAACAGATGTCTTTGTTGTATGAATGTGTTTTGTTGGGGTATATGCCTAAGAGTGAAATTGCTGGATCTTGTGCTATACTGCTTCCCATTTTCCTGAGGAATTGCCATACTGATTGCCAAAGTGGCTGTGCCAGTTTGCAGTCCCACCAACAGTGGAGTAGTGTTCACCTTTTTTCACATCCTCTCCAGTATAAGTTATCATTGGTGTTTTTGATTTTAGCCATTTTGACTGGAGTAAGGTGGTATCTCAGAGTTGTTTTGATTTGCATTTCTTTGATGGCTAAGGATTTTGAGCACTTTCTTAAGTGTTTTTCAGCCGTTTTAGATTCCTCTGTGGAGAACAGTCTTGTCTATCACCATGCACAAAACTTAAGTGCAATGGTCAAAGACCTCCATATGAATCAATCCACATTGAACCTCTTAGAAGAGAAAGTGGGTGGTACCCTTGAACAAAAATTGTACATGCAATCTTTTCATGAACATAATACCAGTAGCCCAGACCTTGAGATCGAAAATTAATAAATGGAATCTCCTAAAACTGAGAAGCTTCTGTAAGGCAAACGAAACAGTCAACAAGACAAAACCACAGGCCACAGAATGGGAAAAGATCTTCACCAACCCCATATTGACAGAAGGTTTATATCCAAAAATATACAAAGAACTCAAGAAGCTAGTCACCAAAACACCAAATAATCCAATTAAAAGGTGTGGTTCAGAACTAAATAGAGAATTCTCAATAGAGGAATCTAAAATGGTTGAAAGACGACGATTAAGAAAGTGCTCAACATCCTTAGCCATCAGGGAAATGCAAATCAAAACAACTGTGAGATACCATCTTTCACCAGCCAGAATGGTTAAAAACAAAAATACCAATGATAGCTTATGCTGCAAAGTATGTGGAGAAAGGGGAACTCTCCTCCACTGCTGGTGGGAGTGCAAACTTGTGCAGCCACATTGGAAATCAATATGGTGGCTCCTCAGTAAAAACTGGAATCAGTCAACCACAAGATCCAGCCATTCCAGTCTTACGTATATAACCAAAGGATGCAATACATAAAACAAGGACATCTGTTCAGCTATGCTCATAGCAGAATTATTTGTAATAGCCAGAACCTTGAAGCAACCTAGATGCCCCTGAATCAAGAATGGATGGAGAAAATAATGTACATTTACAAAATGGAGTGCTACTCAGCGTGTGTGGGGAGGGGGGGCAATGAATTCTTGAAATTCACAGGCAAATGGAAGGAACTAGAAGAAACCACTCTGAGTGAGGCAACCCAGTCACAGAAAGACAAGCATGATATGTACTCACTAATATATTGATATTAGACATAGAGCAAAGGATTATCAACCTACAATCCACACCAACAGAGGAGATAAGAAATGAGGAGGACCATAAAAGAGAAATACATGGTCCCCCAAAGAAGGGGAAAGGAACAAGTACTTCTGAGCAAACAGGAATACAGAGGAGCCAGGAGGAGAGAGGATGGAGGTAGGAAAAAGAGAAGGAGAAAAGAGGAGAAAAGAGGGATCAGGAGGACAGACTCAGGGGAGGAATAGAGGAGAGCAACAAAACAGAAACCTTAATAGACTGAGCCAGTAAAGGTTTAAAGAAAAAATCAGGCACTAGGCAAATGCCCAGAAATCCACAAGGATGATCCCAACTAAGAATCTAAGCAATAGTGGAGGGGCTACCTTAAATGTCCTTCCCTTATAATGAGATTGATGACTACCTTATCCTAGAGCCTTCCTAGAGCCTTCCTAGAACTTTCATCCAGTAGGTGATGGAAACAGAAATGGGCATACACAGCTAAGTACATAGCCATAATCCTGGAATCCAGTTGTAGATGGAGGAGGGATGAGCACAGGAGACAAGACTATGCTGGAGAAACCTACAGAAACAGCTGACCTGACCTAGTGACAGCACAAGGACCCCAGTTTAAAGCTGGGAAACCAGCATTGCACTAAACCAATCCCTCTGAATGTGAGTGCCAGTTAGGAAGCCTGGGCAGTCCATGGGACCTCTAACAGTGGAACTAGTATTTATCCCCATCACACAAATGAACTTTGGGAGACCAATCCCTATAAAGGAATACTGTTTCTGCTCTGAATCATGGAGGAGGGCCTAGGACGTCCCTCAAATGGTGTGACAGTCTTTGAAGACCCCATGGAAGGCCTCACTATCCTTGGGGAGCAGGTTAGGGGTAGGTTGGGGGTGTTGGTAGGAGGCATGGGAGGATGGAAAAGAGAGGGAACCAGGACATTGATATGTAAATGATTGTTTCTAAATAAAATAATGCAAAGAAAAAAACTAAAACAAAATAAAACATGTTGTTTCAGTCACCATCAGGAATTAGCTTGGATTGCTAAACTTATGTCTCAAAGTTTATGGACATATCCAAAGAAACAGTGTTTGTTGTTTAAGTTAAATTAAATATTGAACTATCAAAAAAATCTGATAGTCACCTAAAGAACTTTTCAATATCCCTAGTCATCAGGGAAATGCAAATCAAAACTACTTTGAGATTTCATCTTACACCAATCAGAAAGGCCAAGATCAATAAAAAAATTACAGCTTATGATTGGGAGGATATAGAGTAAGGAGATCTTTTATCCACTGCTGTTGGGAGTGTAAACTTCTATGTCCACTGTGAAAATCAGTGTGGCAGTTCCTCATGAAGCTGGGAATGGATACAGATATACCATTATTGGGCTCATACCTAAAGGACACTTCATCATACAGCAGACATACTTGGTTAACCATGTTCATTGCTGAACTTCATAATATCCAGAAATTTGAAAAAACATAAATGTCCACCCATGAATGAATGAAGAAAGAAATGTGGTAGGTTTACACACTGGAATATTACTGTCATTTAAAATAATGAAACCCAAGTAAGAATCATACCATTAGGCGAACGAGCCACTGTTCCAGACTCCCTGAGCAAGGATGTCATTTTGGAGGTCTGGCAATCTATGCAGCCTCTGGTAGTGGATCAGTACTTACCCCTATTTCACAAATGGGCTTTGGGAGCCCATTCCAGATGGAGGACAACTCTCTCAGCCTAGACACAAAGGGGAGGGTCTACACCCTCCTCCAAATGGTACGACAGACATTGAAGTTCCCCCAGGGAAGGCCTCCCCTCCTTGGAAGCAGAAAGTGGTTGGGTGGGGGAGTAGGAGCACAGGACAAGGAGAGGGAGAGGGAACTGGATTGACATGTAAAAGAAGCTTGTTTCTAATTAACAAAAAAAAAACAATAATGAAACCAGAAAATTTTCAGGTAAATGGATACAACTAGAAAAAACATGATTCTGAGTGAATCTACTACGAATGCAGTATCTACTTGTTAGTATGTGGATTTTTAGCAGTTAAGTCATTGATGATAAGCTACAGCAGATATAACCACAGAGATTAGGTATAGAGTAAGGGAGTAGAAAGTGGATAGATCTCCTTAGGAAGGGCAAATAGAATAGATAGGGATGGATGGATGGATGGATGGATGGATGGATGGATGGATGGATGGATGGATGGATGGATGGAAAGAGTTGGAATCGGAGGGTCAAACAGGGATACAGAGGAAGGTGGAGGAATGAAGGGTAATGCATAGAGATATAACTAAATCTAAAGAACATTAGAGGGGTTGTATGGAAAGCTAGTACACTTGGAACTTGCATATATATGAAGATGATCCAAATGAAATCGCCATATAACAAGGAAGACAGAATCCCAATAGAACATATCTATTCACCAAGTGAAGATCTCTGGGACAGGAATGGGTTATATCAATGGAGTTATTGGACAAATAGGCCCCGATGGAAACTGCCAAACAACTGAGACTACTGCCAAGTATATTTGTTGTTCTCCACAAAATGATAGTTAGTCCTTACTTGTCAGGAATCAGCCTTGGTTAGATCCAAAGTTCTTATTTACCCAAGCCTGGCGACCCCTTATGTTCCGGGACCTGGCCTGAGAAGCAATTAACACCTATTCCTTCCCCCACTTCCTTAGGTTAGTGCTTGAGATAAACACAGGAGATTCCGGATACCTGCCCTGGCCTGAGAGCAATTAACATTCATTCCTCCCCCCACCTCCTCTTTCTCTGCTTCCCCTTTTTCTTTAAAAACCCCTTGGTTTCAATAAAGTCAGACCTTGACAAAAAAAAAATCAATTGGTTGATGGGAATGTACTGCTGTGTATGTTTATCTTATTGATTGTTAAATAAAATACTGTTTGGCCAATGAGACAGCAAGTTAGACAGAACTAGGAGTCAAAAAGGATTCTGGGAAATGTAGTAGAGAAGTGCTGATCCAGGCAGGAAGTGACATAGCAAGGGGACTCATATTTAAGCGAAGGAGAAACAGGAAGGGTCCCTTTTTCCCGTTCGCCTCCTCCAGTGGCAAGATGTGATCCACCGACAAGGAGGGACGCCAATAAGGTGTCCGATAAGATAAGTCTTATAAAATATATAGATTTATGATAATTAAGACTGAGCTAACAGATGAGAATCCTAGTCATTGGCTAAGCAGCTTTGTAACTAATACAAGTTTCTGTGTATTTATTTGGGCCTAACTCGGGCAGGCTGCTGGCATAAAGCGTACACGTGGCGGTGGGGCTCAGCGGCTTTTGGCGGAAAGATTTATTGTAACACTTGGTCTCGCTCCTTCTTTCTTGCCCATTATTTTCAGGCTTGATCCACCTCGGACCCACGAATTACCGGAGCCCTGCGGGCCGGAGCACTTACTGTGAAGACAACACCTACACAAATCATTGAATGTGGAGAGTTTGAGCTGAAGCCTGTCTAGAACCTTCACCCCTATGGATTAGTGTTCATCATTCTGGAAGGTACTCAGAACACTACCAAAAGAAAAAAGTAAACACCAACCCACTTACAAGCCCTTCAATCTACAATGGTGACCTGCCCGCAAGATATGCTAGTGCAGTTGCAACACAAAGCCTATGGGAGTAGCCAACCAATATCCAATTTGATTTAAAGCATGTACTCTGTGAGATAAAACCCAGACCTGGGTAGTTAAAAACCGGATAATATATTGGCCAGGGACCTTGGAGAAAACCAAATACTACTGTTCTGCTAAAAGAATGTAGCAATAAAATGACTCCTAATGGCATTCTGCTATACTCATAGATTGCTCAGCCATCATCAGAGAAGCTTCCTCCTGGAGCAGAGGGAAACAAAAACAGAGATCCACAGCCAGAAAATACGCAGAGAGAGAACTCAAAACACTCAGCACTCAATGGGATGTCTTCATTAATTCTTTCCCCTCATGGCTCAGGGAACTCTGTGGAAGAGGAGGTAGAAAGAGTGTCAGAGCTAGAGGGATTGAGAACACCAAGGAAACAGGGCCTTCTACATACGTCACACCAACACATAACAGAGACTGTAGCAGCATGCACAGGACCTGCACAGGTCTGCACCAGATGGAGTCCTAGAGCTGAGAGGACAAGTGGACATAGGCCCTCACTCCTAACCCAGAAACTATCTCCATTTCATAGCCACTTGCAAATGAAAATTTAGTTTTCTCCAAGGGAGTTTCACTGGGAAAACAAACCACTCTTAAGGCTAGGTCCCATGCCCTGCAGTAGATAATGAACACAAAGCAATCTAAATGGGATCTTTACAGATCTTTATGTCTATAGTATGGCTTTTGTTTTTGTTATTATGGGATTTCTATGTGTACAAATGTTTGTGTTTTTGTGCTTTTTCTTTGGCTCTTTTTGTTACCTATTCTGAGTTACTTGTTTTCATTTACTCTTAGTGTTGTTTATTGGAGGGGAGGTCGGAGAAGATGAGAGGAGTAGGGGGAGGGGAAACCTAATCAGAATATATTGTATGAAAAAATTCTCTTTTCAATACAATAAAAAATGCTTTAAAAAGGTGGGGATGGTTGTGAATACATTTAATCCCAGAGTTGTAGCTGCAAAGAACTAAGAATCCCTGGGCCTCCATCTTGGCCTGTTGGTAAACCCCAGATTACAGGAAGAGATTTTCTCTCAAAACACAAGGTGAAAGGCTTCTAAAGAACAAGAGCCAAGGTTGTCTCCTGGCCTGCAGTGTCCAAGCTCACACATCCTTCATCTGTGCACACATGCATGCATATATATATATATATATATATATATATATATATATATATATATATATATATGAAACACACTGGACAACATATGTGTATTCTTTACCTAACAATAACATTGCAGTAAGCATAGATGAAATGAAGTGAAAATACACAGGCACATAAAAACTTCATGTCAGAGTCATAAGTAACTTTAGTGAGAAATGGAAAAGTGAAGCTCACGTTATTTTACAGACACACAGAAATTATCACTAGGAAACAGAATTGAAACTACAATCAGATATTTTAACTATTCTTGATGTCTAAGAGTAGATTAAAATGTTTTCAAAAGAAAAACTTTAAAAGTCTCTATCAGTAAGTAACCTCAGCATCATGGGAACATTTGTGATATAAAGGAAAAAGAAAAGAGTAAAAGACTTTTGTTAAAATATCAACTTACAGTGCACAATGAACCTAAAGGACTGTATAGTACTTTGCAGCAGAAGTGTCACAAGAATGTATAAGTGTTACACCACAAAATTGTAATCAAATATATGAAGAATCCTTATTTGTGTCTTGGAGTATTAAATGGTTAAAGGTAAATTATTGGTGCTGCACCAGCACAACTCCTTACAACTGTCTGTAACTCCAGTTCCACGAGATTCTATGACTGCTTCTGGCCTCTGTGGGCACCAGGAATGCATACATGCACACATTCTGTCACAACACTTATTCACATAAATTAAAATAAATTAATTTTTAAACAAGAAAAATTACACTTTTTAAAACACCTGGTGGCACTTTGCCCGAAAGTTTTTCAGCATGTTGATTATTCTGTTATCAGAACTGATTTGAACCAAAGGAGTAATTGTGGGATAGGCATTCACCACAAACTTCTGAACAGTCAGGATGACTGGGTGGTACATCCATAACAGGACTGCGGTGGATGAGATGATGAAGTCCACCCAGTACATGACCACAAAGACAGCCACCAGAAGCAAGATGGTCTGTGTGGCCCTTTTCTCAGGGGACACTCTCAGGTGGCTGATGGGATTGTGAAGATATTTGCATTGCCTCTGATGTCTGAACAAGATAATCACCATATATGCACTTGTGGTCAGCATAACTCCTACAAGAAATATATCTCTGGAGGTTGTCACCGTTAAAATCAGTGCCCTGATGATGTAGTTCATGGGGAAGAGTGAGCAATATTTGGTGACCTTCATCTGATTGGGCTCACTGACATTGGCAAAAGCATGAACATGGAAGACCAGGATGCTACTGAATGACACATTGAAAGACCAAATGTAGAAGAAGGCATAGGTCATGTATTTTTTTAGCTTAAGTTTAAAGTTTGCCAAGAAAGAGGTACTGGGACTGATAGTGACAGCCTGGAACACACTCAGGAGGCAGGTGATGCAGATGGAGAGGCCTCTCATCACCCTGTTTATATAAAAAGTTGCCTTACATTTGATGTCATTCTCAATGTTGAATGATTCAAAAACATCTGTAAGCCACATATCCCCTCCAGTGAGGACCAGCATTATGGGGATGAAGGGCAGCTGACAGGAGAGCAGGTCCATGAGCTTAGGTCTGTGACACAGGATTATGAAAGTGCAGTAAAAAAGGAGAAACATATTGGCTAAAACACCAAGTCCAGCTTGGAAATAAAAGACATTATTTAATGACGACATGAGTAGAAAATGTATTCATCTTAACATCACAATGGAAGCATATTTCATATACCTGGAAAAATAATAGAGTACATATCAAACTTGTGATTCACTGGTCAATATGTCTGCATTATCATTCTAATATACCTACTTATTCTTCATTCACCTGTCACCTTACCTTTGATGTTCCAGAGTGGACATGGCCTATATTTCTTTATACCCTCCATGTACTTCCTGTATATATTGCTTATTGTAGATAATACATGCATTCACAGTCACAGTCTATATAGAACTTCAAGTGCCTGCATTGTACCTGGACCTCATGTCTTAGAAATCCAATTCTATTGATTTATATTGCCTTATTTTATAATTAACACCTAAGACAGTAATGATGAACACAATGTTAGTCACATATGTACAACTGAACAAAAATTATGCTGATCACAACAGAAATCCAAAAAACTCAGGTGAGTCCTGTCTTGTAATTTTAATAAGCTCTATTTTGTGACTATTTATGTTTTGACTCATAATTCTAATGGAATCACAGTGATAAATTCATGGTAACCCCTCTATTTAAATCAGCAAAACATCTATCTCAATTTCTATGTCTTTATATTCCTTTTTCAAGAATTCTTACATCCCTTGGGTTTGGAATTAAAGATATAGATACAACTGGAGACCATTACTGCACTTTCCACACCCTATCAGTTTTATAACCATTGTGGTTATACATGGTCCTTCATGTCTCTTGGGCTACTTCTCGTCCCATGCAAACCTTTTATGAACTGCACTTTAAGTTTAAAGAACTAATTCCCAACTATCAAGAAAAGCACTATTTTTCTTTTCTTTAGGGGGGAAGTTCTATTGTTAAAGGTGCGAATCCTTGTGGCTTCCTCAGCCATTCATATTATTATTTTACCTAACTACATCCTCTTTCTGCATTTATCTCCCTTCCCCTTTACCTTATTCCCACCTTCTTCTGGATTTACCTCCAGAACCCCCCATTTCCCATTTCCCTATTCAGACTATTTGTATTCAGACCCTTCTATTACTGTCTCATCTCCACTGTTCCCTAACATCACCCACCTTATCTTGGCAATTGTGCCTTTTTGCTTCCCTGCTTCCTGTAGCTATTACAGACCACATACTCACATCTGAAGATGTGGAGTTAGGAGCTTCCAACAAGAGAGGACATGGAACACTAAGACAAACACTATTTTAAACACATTGTGACAAACATGAATTTATAGTGATACTGTTTTGGAATTTTTGTTTTAAAAATAGATTCCTTCCCATGCAGTGGATACCAATGTCCCCAGTGTTATCATATGTCATCAGTTCCCCAGCAGTTTTTATAGATTCACTCAACAATCTTACCTCTGGTGCTTAAGTTAGTGATTTGGTCTGATGACCAGTGTCATTATTTTGTCAAATTAATATAATTCAGTATTTTAAGATCAACTTTGTGACTAAGAAATGGAAAACAATTACCTTGACTCAGATTCTTGTGAGAAAGAGACTGCCCAATTGTATTTTAAAGTTTACTACTATTTTCCACATATCTAAATTAATGCATCATGTATGTGTAGACATAACGCAGAACTGGGTAGTGGTGGCACATGCCTTTAATTCTAGTGCTAGGGAAGCAGATGTAGGCAGATCTCCATGAGTTCAAGACCTTCCTGGTATAAAGAGTGAGTTCTAGGACAGCCAGAGCTAAATGGAGAGACCTTGTCTCAAAAAAAAGAAAGGAAGGAAGGAAGGAAGGAAGGAAGGAAGGAAGGAAGGAAGGAAGGAAGGAAGGGAAAGGAAGAAAGAAAGAAAGAAAGAAAGAAAGAAAGAAAGAAAGAAAGGAAGGAAGGAAGGAAGAAAGGTGGAAAGAAGGAACATGGGTTTCTGTGAGGAAACCTCAGAAATCTATGGGACCTCCTATAGAAGCCCAGAATTTATCCCTAGCATAGGTGTGGACTTTGGGAGCCCATTCCATATAGAGGAATACTCCCTGAGCCAAGACACACAGGGATGGGCCTAGGCCCTATCCCAAAGGATACAAAAGACTCTGGTGACACCCTATGGAAGGCCTCACCATCCAGGGAGAGCAGAAAAGATATGTGACAGATAAGGTTTTAGTTGGGGGGTGGTAGGGGAGGATGAGTGGGAGAAGGGAACTGGGATTGTCATGTAAAATAATCCTGTTTCTAATTCAAATTTAAAAAGTTGGAAAAAAACAAACAAATAGCCATTGTCTTCCTCATGGTTTCTGGGTCATTCTGTTCAATGGGATGTTGATTCTTTACAGAATTCTGCAATCATTGCTCTTCACCTTTGTCTATGTTTCTGAACCACTCTTTACCCAGAAACTCTTATCATTCTATCCTTTCTCTTGTTCTTTTGTCAAAAAAAGAAAGGTGGAAAGAAAGAAGGAAGGAAGGAACAAACGAACGAATGAACGAAGGAACGAAGGAAGGAATGAAGGAAAGGAAGAGAGAGAAAGGAAGAAAGAGAAAGAAAGAAAGAAAGAAAGAAAGAAAGAAAGAAAGAAAGAAAGAAAGAAAGAGGAAGAGAGAGAGAAAAGAAAGAAAGAGGAAAGGAAGAAAGAAATTAGACAGACTTTAGTGGGTGAGCTCACTCTAAAACGTCCCCTTTTTATGCATTATGTTCTGCATTATGTCTACATATCATACATTTTATATTTAAATAATTTTTGCTCTTAAAATTATTCTAGTAAATAGATTCATCCCAATTGCCAGGAAAACATGATTCTCCCACCAACATACATTTACAGTAGCTGCACAGTGATATTCTATGTTTTAAAAGACCCAGGATAGGCACTGAAGACATGGCTCAGTGTTAAGAGCACTTTTCGCTCTTGTGAAGGACCTGAATTTGATTCTCCCACAAGTGACATGGTGGCTCATGACCATCTGTAACTAGTTCCAGGAGATCCATGGCTTCTTCTGACTCAAGCAAGCAAGTGGTGCACAGATATAAACGGAAGCAGAACAATCATGTATATAAAATAAAATTTAAAAATTTAATAAATAAAAGTTACAGAATAATATTTAATTCATGTGTTGGTCTCCAAACTCTAAGGACTATAGTTCATTCCAACTGTAAAATTGCAAATGCTCAAATCACATACATATAGCCATTTATGATTAATTATGCATCTACAATTTATTAACATAGTGTATTATTATGAGTCATATAAGGGAGATAATATAATAAAAAAGATAATAATCTAATTTTTCTTATCCCAAGATATGAACTTCATAATTGCCACTTCATATCTATTGCTTTGTAAATGTTCATCACATATATTGAAAATGACACAGCTTCTAATTGATCAAATGGAATTTTTCGCTTGGGTTCACCTGAGTTCAGAGTGGACCAGAAAAGTCCATAACGTCCATAGCTAGAAACTGGGGTGTTCATTTATATATTCTCTGAGAAAATTCATTTCTTTTATGTGAAAAATTTTTGGAATGTTGAGGTCAACCTAATTATTCTAGAAAAGCCCATAAAACAAAGATATTCATATCCTGGGCTTTTAAGGTTTTGTTTGTGCTTCTGTTTTTAAGACAGGACCTCACTCTGTAGATGAAGCTGGCCTTGACTTTAATATGTAGCCCAGGATGTTCTCAAATTCATGTTCCTTCTGCTTCTGCTTCCTGAATGTTGGAGTTATTAGAGTCCACACCATTCTAAGATGTTTATTTTCATTTAAATTTTAAGCATTTAATAGACATTTTAAATTGATGAATCTGGCAATTCTATAACAGAAGAACAAAAGATTATCCTAAGATAATACAACCGTGAAGCCATAGAATAGAAGAAAAGACCAGAGATAGAGTCTACAAAATACTACAGTGTCAAAGAGAAGTGGACTGTCTATTTCACACTGTATAAACACCTCGAAGCCTGTAGGACTGTGAAGGTTAGTGTTGCTCAGGCTGATAGGAAGACACTGGAGCACAGTGAGAGCCAACACTGAAGGTGGTGGTTTATTGTTCTTTCTGGATTACCCAATAGTTTAAGTTGTAATATTTACTTGTAAGCACTAAAACCCAAAGTATGCTCATTAATATTGATAATAGTGAAGAAGCCATCACCATTAAATTAACCTAAACTAAAAGACTAAGCACTCTGCAAACAGCTGCCTGAAGAAATATTCAACAAAATAACCAAGAGCTGCTTATTGCTTAGAGCTCTTAGCTCTTATTGCTTAGCTCCACATTTGTTGAAGAAAATCACTTTACCCCTTCATTATCACAGTATTGGATTTTAGAACAGTCTTGTTTTATGAGTTTCTGATGGTCTTTTTATTCTGAGTTGAGGAGATAATATAATAATGAACATATGAACATATTAGATCAAGTAACATTTTCATTTTAATTTTTACCATATTTAGTGAGTAGTGGCCATAAAGCGGTATGACTGCTCAGAGAGAACATGAAGGGATTATGTGACTTCCAGATGACAAGACGCATGGTGTTGGCTGTCAGCAACATTAATAAGTCCTCAGGAATCTCAGGAAGATGAATACCTTAGCCACCCAAAATAGTTCCATGAGATAATCTTTAGAAACACATAATGCCAGCAGGAAAAAATGGTGACTACTTGTTAATAAGGTATTAATTCATAGTAATTACATAATACTCTTAAATATTTTAAATGCATACGTGATTCTTTGGAAATTGATTTCGGCACAGGTGCAACTGCAAGCACAAATACAATGACTAGAATATTGTAATCTCACAGTTATGAGCCAGCTCTCCTGAGATGAAGCAGCAGCAGCAGAAGTGTCTGTCACTGCAGAGACTGTGGGGAAGTAGTCACACCCAGAGCCTGATCACAAGTAACATGGTGTAAGTCTGGGAAGGATATGAAAATGTTCACTGGAAGTGTGTGTGTGTGTGTGTGTGTGTGTGTGTGTGTGTGTGTGTGTGTGTGTGTGATATTTATTGGACCACCAAGAATAAGAATAGAGAAATAGCATAATGTGCGCCAGGGCTACAAACACGAACACCTGTACATCACTTGAGTGAAAGCCTGTGAGTTATATCAAATATGTTCATGTAATAAAATGATCTTTAAGGAAAATGAAGAGTGGGTCGTCTGTTTTTTGGTTGGCTTGATTAGAGTTACTGGCCCTGCCTAGTCCACCAGACCAGACTTTTAAAGTAAATTTTTCAAAACAAATGAAAGTTCCCTAATGCTTGCAACATTAACTCATATTTCTAACAATTGGTTTTTGCATTGTTGGTACTCTATGGCCAGTGACTAGTGACAGTTATTGGCTTCATTTTGTTCCATTTCATTGACAATGAGTTCAAAAATATACAAGATCTATTTTCTTCTTTAATTTTGTTGTATTTTTCTGTGAAAGAGAGAGGGTCTCACGCTGTAGGTGAAACTAACTTCGGTCAAACTCACCAGGCTCCCCCCTTAGCCTTCAAATTTTTGGGATCTTGGGTGACTTGGGGATCATAGGTGAATGCCACCACATCCACCTTCATTTCCATTTAGTCTCCTATATATATTAGTAAGTGATAGTCAAGCAAGATGAAATGCACTTGTGATCTTGGCAGCTAAACTTAAATTTACTTGGCATTTTTTGTGAAAGTGTATTTTGCAACTATTAGAGGAGACACTGGGGATTTTGGCTTACAGTAATCTTAAACACTTTGAGAAATGCAAATATGGTTCTCACTGCTAATAAAAAGCTTACTCAATATTATGAATCAATATCAATTCACAAAGCACAATTTAGAAAACTTGAAATATGAAAAATTAATATTTTGATTAAAACACTCAAAATTCTTACTGAAATTTCCCAATGAGTAAAGTGAGATTTCCAGATACTTTTGAAATACCTAGAAAAGATCTTATTAGAAATCATTGCAATAGAATAAACAAATCTATGTTAAAATTTTACAATTTACTATACAATGTTAAAAACATCTTATGTTTAACTAGGCCATGAGTTGAAATTTTGTTAAACATTACTAAGAGTATGAAAACTTAACAGAATAGAAAATTATTAATAAATACTGAATTTGTTAGTATTTATTATAAATTCTTGCCTAAGTTTTGTATAGTCAGTTAACGAGAAAATTTGTAAAATGAGAAAATAAAAAATACATTTCAAATGTATCAATATTATAAATGTACCCATACAAACCAATAAGTGTATGTTCTTTATTTTTCACCCTCTAAGTTATTTCAGGTGTTTTGTTACAGGGATAGAAAACTAAAACAGCTGCCATTAGCTAGGAAGAATTACGTTTTTTAAATAATATAGTACATACTCAGGAGAATCTATAGTCAGATATTCTGGTTAAAATATTCCATTTGGGGGCTGGAGAGATGGCTCAGTGGTTAAGAGCACCAACTGCTCTTCCAGAGGTCCTGAGTTCAATTCCCAGCAACCACATGGTGGCTCACAACCATCCGTTATAAGATCTAGTGCCCTCTTCTGATGTACAAATGTACATGGAAGCAGAATGTTGTATACATAATAAATAAAGTCCTTTAAAAAATATTCCATTTGGATCTAATTTTTACCTATCTATTGGTGTACATTCATTGTAAAAAGAGGTGGGTTCCATGACATTTCATTCACTGTATAATAGCCACTGATAGTCTTCCACCCTATTAGCCTGTCCTGCCAGCATCCACACTTCTGCTAGGCTGTCCTCTTGCCCATTCTGCTGTCACATATACTATATTCAGAGATGATAGTCATTTAAATCTATGTTCTTTACAAATCATTTCAGTGATACTTTTATGTCTACAAACATTTGTGATGTTTGTTATGATACATTATAGCTTAAAAGTAACATTCTAAGCAGAGAATTCTCTATTTTATTACAGAAAACTCTCAGCCATTTTACCACCTACTTAGAGCTCCCTATTAATGAAGAGAAAAAAACACTCACCACCTGGGCCTTTGATAAACATCCATGTAGAATGAGGCCCTAAGAAGCAGTTATAAGGAAGAAGTGTCATCACTCATCTCCCTCTACACCCATAATTATCAAGTCACCTGGAAAAGGGTAGTTCTGATCTTGAGGT
Organism: Cricetulus griseus; assembly: GCF_003668045.3. NCBI lineage: Eukaryota > Metazoa > Chordata > Mammalia > Rodentia > Cricetidae > Cricetulus > Cricetulus griseus. Next base: position 76,413,711 of record NC_048601.1, on the reverse strand, counting down.
TGTCAGAAAGTGGTACCATCGAATGGGAAAGTGAACTTTTCTGATTCCAATTAATGGTGGAGTAGGAACAGCTGAGCTCTGGGTTTCCCATGTGTGAGCTATTCTCCCCAGGCCATATCTGTCTGTGTGGATTAGCTGATCCCAGTCCTTGTGAACAAAACAAAAGGAAAAATAATAACATTTCTTTTAACAGAGGCAGATAAACATTTTAGATGTCCCCAAGGTATCCTTCCTGTTTCCAACCATTCGTGATAGCCTCCCTACTGACTCCAGGGTGTCAGCTAGAAATCAGTAACATTTTTGCTGAAGTTAAGACAATGTCATCTCCTCCCAACACACTGAGGGAGAGGAATCTTTCTAAAGAGAGCACAGAGATGAGATTTGATAACATATTATCAGCAAAAGCAGGTTGTAGGGTTGGAAACATAGCTCAGTTGGTAGAGTGCATGTCTAAAAATATGAACTCCTGTGTTTTGTAACCCAGAACCACATAGTCCAATGCACACATATATAAATACTACTCTCATTAAGTAAAGGTCAAAGATGAGAAATTCAGTGTTGTCTGCTACATGGCTAGTTTGAGGCTAGTGGGAGAACATGCTATATTTCCCTATCAAAACACTTCCTTCCTCTACAGTTTAGGCATGAACCCTACAGGCTCCTGTTTTGGACTGTCCTTCTATTCCTACTCCTTAACGTCCTCTGATGAGTGTACTCACAGGATTGTTTATATCATACACTCAAAAGAAGAATGTAAAAGTCTGTTGGTTTTGAACATAACTGTCTATGACTCCCTTTCCCTAAAGTACACTTTATGTGATAGTATACTTCAGTCCTAATTATGACTGCACCTTGGTTATTCTCTTGATTTAAATCCATCTGATTTTTGAAATGGTGACATTTGAGCATTCAAGATGGATCCTTGGGTAAAGGCATCCTCCACCAAACCTCATCACTGGCATTCAATCCCAAGGACCAACACGTAGAAGGAGAGAACTTCCACGAGTGTATCTCTGGCCTCTCCATACACAATGTGGCATCAACTTTCATACTCAAATAAATAAATGGTGACATTTATTTTGTAAATCAATGAGTCTTCTAATAGAATGTGAGCTCTCAAATTGGAAAGAGCCTGAAGAAAGGGAAAGACTGGAAAACTTTCTTGATGGATTGTCTTTGGATACGCAGTCCCTAAATAATGACATAGAGACTACTTATTAATTATGAAAGCTTAGCTTCTAGCTTAGGCTTGTCCTCAACTAGCTTTTATACCTCACATTAATTTGCTTTTACTAATCTACTTTCTGCCATGTGTCTTTTATCTCTCCTCAGTATGGCTCATTTGATTTGCTCCAACTCTGCTGGCAAAATTGAGCACATAGATTCCTCTTCCTAGTTTCTATCTTTCTGCCTGTAATTCCTGCCTATTATCTTCTGCCAAGCCATTGGTCATTAACCTCTTTATTAAACCAATCAGAAGATTGCTTAGGCAAAGTCACATCTTTACTCTGTAAACAAATATTCCTCAGTAAAATATATAATTAGCATGATGGCTGAAATTTATTATTTTTTATTTGCATTTTTAACTTTGGGAGAATTCACAAGTACTTTATTTACAAAACTTAACCTAGAAGAGTACATGAATTTGAAGGGAGTTGGGACAAGGTCTTTGGAGAATTTAGAGGGGCAGCAGGATAGAAATTATGTAAAATAAAATTAATACAACAAATCTATGAACAGAGTATTGGTGCTTTGTAAATGCAATCAAGACTAAAAAGCCCAATCCAAACTGAAATGAAGTTAAGACCCAAAATAAGAAATTAGAGATAAAACCAGAGACATTACAACAGATGCTGATGAAATTTAGAAAACCATAATGTGAGCCTTCCTCTGCCCTGGTAGTAGACACCTGAGGCCTGGGGACTGCTCAAGGGGTGAATCCCATCCTGGCGGGATCCAGCCCACCCAGAGACTTCCTAGGTCCCAGTACCAGTTTTGACTTCATCCATGGGAAGTGGAGATACATCAGAGTATTGGACATGTTTGCATCTACCATAAGGGAACCTTGGTCCTGTACCCACCAAAAGCAGAGGAGACGCGCTCTACACCCACCGGAGGAAGGACTGGGAAGAAGACAATATAAAAATGCACTTAACAACAGAAAAACCAATATGACACCACTGGAGTCTAGGTACTCTACACCAGCATGACCGGACATCACAACACAGAAGAACCAGAAGAGAATGACCTTAAAAACAACTTCATGAAAATGATAGAGGCCCTCAAAGAGGATATGAGAAAATCCGTTAAAGAAATGGAAGAAAAAAACAAACCAAAAAAATGCAGAAATCAACAAATCTCGCAAAGAAAGCAAAGAAAGCCAAGAAAAAACAATCAAACACATGAAGAAAACAAGACCTGAAAACTGAAATAGAGACAATATAGAAAATGCAAACTGAGGGATTGCTGGAAATAGAAAAGCTGGGTAAAGGATCAGGAACTAGAGATGCAAGCATAACCAACAGAATACAAAAGATGGAAGAGAGAAACTCAGGTGTTGAAGATACACTAGAAGAAGTAGATTCATCCACCAAAGAAAATCTCAAGTCCAACAAATCCCTAACACAAAATATCCCTGAAATATGAGACACCCTGAATAGACCAAACCTAAGAATAATAGGTAGAAGAAGGTGAAGAAACCCAACTCAAAGGTGCAGAAAACATATTCAACAAAATCATAGAAGAAAACTTTCCCAACCTAAAGAACGATATGCCAATGAAAGTACAAGAAGCGTAAAGAACACCAAACAGAGTGGACCACAAAAAAAGTCTCCAAGACACTTAATACTCAAAACCCCAAACATACAGAATAAAGAAAGAATATTAAGAGCAGCAAAAGAAAAAATTCCAGTAACATATAAGGGCAAACCTATCAAAATCACACCTGACTTTTCCATGGAAACTCTGAAAGCCAGAAAGTCCTGGATAGATATTCTATCTACACTAAGAGACCATGGATGCCAGCCCAGACTACTATACCCGTAAATCTTTCAATCAATTTAGATGGAGAAAACAAGATATTCCATGTCAAAATCAGATTTAAACAATACATATCCACCAATCCAGTCCTACAGAAAGTTCTGGAAGGAAAACTTCAACCCAAGGAAGTTAACTACAACCAGAAAAACATAGTCAATAGATAGTAACTCTCATCCTACTCTTTTCTATTCTTCCCCCAACTTAAACTTTCTGCTCCTCCATTACCTCCTCTCCCCACCTCTTCTCCTCCTCTCATTCTGCCAGCTCCCTCTCCCTTACCCTCATGCTCCCAATTAGCTCAGGAGATCCTGCCCCTTCCCATTCTCCGGGGTCCATGCATTTTTCACTTAGAGTCCTTCTTGTTTCCTAGTTCCTATGGTGAAGAGGATTGTAGACTGGTAATCCTTTGCTCTGTGTCTAAAATTCCTATATGAGTGAGTACATACCATGTTTGTCTTTTTGCGACTGGTTTACCTCACTCAGGATGGTTTCTTCTAGTTCTATCCATTTGCCTGAGAATTTCAAGATTCCATTGCTTTTTTTTCTGCTGAGTAGTACTCCATTGTGTAAATGTACCACATTTTCTCTATCCATTCTTCAGTTGAGGGGCATCTAGGTTACTTCCAGGTTCTGGCTATTACAAACAATGCTGCTATGAACATGGTTGAACATATGTCCTTGTTGTATGTACATGCCCTATTTGGATATATACCCAAGAGGGGAATTGCTGGATCTTGAGGTAGACTGATTCCCATTTTTCTGAGCAACCGACATATTGATTTCCAGAGTGGTCTTACAAGTTTGCACTCCCACCAGCAATGGAGGAGTGTTCCTTTTTCTCCACATCCTCTCCAGCATAGATTGTCATTGGTATTTTTTATTTTAGCCATTCTGACAGGCGTGAGGTGGTATCTCAGAGTTGTTTTGAGTTGCATTTCTCTGATGGCCAATGATTTTGAGCACTTTCTTAAGTGTCTTTCAGCCATTTCAGATTCCTCTGTTGAGAATTCCCTATTTAGTTCTGCACCCCACTTTTTAATTTCATTGGTGTTTTGGTGGCTAGCTTCTTGAGCTCCTTATATATTTTGGAAATCAGTCCTCTGTCAGACGCGGGATCGGTGAAGATCTTTTCCCATTCTGTGGGCTGTCGTTTTCTTACTGACTGTGTCCTTTGCCTTACAAAAGCTTCTCAGTTTCAGGAGGTCCCATTTATTAATGGTCGATTTCGATGTCTGTGCTACTGGTGTTATGTTCAGGAAGCAGTCTCCTTACCAATTTCTTCAAGGGTATCTCCCACTTTCTCTCCTAAGAGATTCAGTGTGGCTGGATTTATGTTGAGATCTTTGAATGATTTGGACTTAATTTTTGTGCATGGTGATAGATATGGATCTATATGCAATCCTCTGCATGACCCTATCCAGGTGTACCAGCACCATTTGTTGAAGATGCTATCTTTTTTCCTTTGTATAGATTTAGCTTCTTTGTCAAAAATCGGGTGTTCATAGGTGTGTGAGTTAATATCAGGGTTTTCAATTTGATTACATTGGTCTATCTGTCTATTTTTGTGCCAATACAAAGGTGTTTTCAGGATTATGGCTCTATAATAGAGCTTGAAATCAGGGATGGTGATGCCTCCAAAAGTTTCTTTATTATACAGGGTTGTTTTGGCTATTCTGGGCTTTTTTTTTTCATATAAAGTTAAGTGTTGGGATTCTGATGGGGATTGCATTGAATCTGTAGATGACTTTTGGCAAAACTGCCATTTTTACTATGTTGAAACTACGTATCCAAGAGCATGGAAGATCTTTCCATTTTCTGGTATCTTCTTTAATTTCTTCTTTAAAGACACAAAGTTCCTACTGTACAGGTCTTTCACTCTTTTTGTTAGCATTACGCCAAGATATTTTATGTTGTTTCTGGCAATTGTAAAGGGTGATGTTTCTCTGATTTCTTTCTCATTGTGTTTATCTTCTGTATATAGTAGGGCTACTGATTTTTTTAGTTAATCTGGTATCCTGCCACTTTGCTGAAGGTGTTTATCAGCTGTAGGAGTTCCCTGGTAGAGTTTTTCGGGTCACTTATGTAGACTATCATATCATCTGCAAATTGTGAGAGTTTGACTTCTTCCTTTCTGATTTGTATTCCCTTGAACTCCTTTTGTTGTCTCATTGCTCTAGCTAGAACTTCAAGGATAATATTGAAGAGGTATGGAGAAAGAGGACAGCCTTGACTTGTTCCTGATTTTAGAGGAATTGCATTGAAATTCTCTCCATTTAATTTGATGTTGGCTGTTGGCTTGCTGTATATTGCTTTTATTATGTTGACGTATGTTTCTGTTATCCTTGATTTCTCCAAGACCATTATCATGAAGGGGTATTGGATTTTGTCAAAGGCTTTTTCGGCATCTAGTGAGATGATCATATTTTTTTTTTCTCTCAGTCTCTTTATATGGTGGATTACATTGGTGGATTTTCATATTTTGAACCATCCTTGCATCCCTGGAATGAAGCCTACTTGATCCGGATGGATGATTTCTTTGATGTGTTCTTGGATTCGATTTGCCAGTATTTTATTGAGAATTTTTGCATCAATGTTCATAAGGGATAGTGTTCTGTAGTTCTCTTTCTTAGTTGTGTCTTTGTGTGGCTTGGGTATCAAGGTTATTGAAGCCTCATAAAAAGAGTTTGGTAATGACCCTTCTGCTTCTATTGTATGAAATACATTTAGGAGAATTGGTATTAGCTCTACTTTGAATTTCTGGTAGAATTCTGCACTGAAGCCATCTGGCCCTGGGCTATTTTTTGATTGGGAGACTTCTGATGACTGCTTCAATTTCATTAGGGGTTATAGGTCTATTTAAGTTGCTTATCTGTTCTTGATTTAATTTTGGTAAGTGAAATCTGTCCAGAAAATTGTCCATTTCCTTTAGATTTTCAAATTTTGAGGAATATAGGTTTTCGAAGTATGACCTGATGATTCTCTGGATTTCCTCTGTGTCTCTTGTTATGTCCCCCTTTTCATTCCTGAGTTTATTAATTTGCATGTTCACTCTTTGTTGTTTGGTAAGTTTGAATAAAGGTTTGTCTATCTTGTTGATTTTCTCCAAGAACCAACTTTTTGTTATATTGATTCTTTGTATTGTTTTCCTAGTTTCCATTTTATTGATTTCAGCCCTCAGTTTGATTATTTCCTGGCATCTTTTCCTCTGGGTTGTATTGGCTTCTTTGTTTTCTAAAGCTTTCAGGTGTGCTATTAATTCTCTTGTGTGATTATTCTCCTGTATCTTCATGTGGGCATTTAGCGCTATGAACTTTCCTCTTAACACTGCTTTCAAAGTATCCCATAGGTTTGGAAATGCTGTATCCTCATTCTCATTGAATTCAACGAAATCTTTAATTTCTTTTTTATTTCTTCCTAGACCCATGAATTGTGCAATTGGGTGTTACTTAATTTCCATGAGTTTGTAGGTTTTCTGTAGTTCTTGTTGTAGTGGAATTCTAATTTTAAAGCATGGTTGTCTGATAAGACACAGAGGGTTATTTCAATTTTTTTGTACCTGTTGAGATTTGCTATGTTGCCAAGTATGTGGTCGATTTTAGAGAAGGTTCCATGTTGTTAAAATGTTGTTATAAATGTGTTATAAATTCAGCTTGATTATTAGACAGATCTGCCTGCAGCATATAGAACATTGAACGAAGCCTATCATCCAGTTTCTGTTCTAACAGCTCAAGAAGCAATGTATAGGTCAGTTTTGATTCATCTAGAACCTGGCTACAGAAGGCTTTTATGTCCTGTAAGTGGAGAAATCAGCCTTCCTTTTGTTCCTGAGGAACAACAACATGTGAATTAAAATAGCCACAGCTAATAAGACATATAAGCCAATATTTAGCAAGTCAGCCTGTTCCTCCAGCACTGAATGCACATAGGCATACAAGATGTTATAAAAGTCTAACTGCAAAGGAAATGCAGCCATATTTATTGGTAATTCCATTTCTGAGTGCAGTAACCAGGTCTGGCCAGCAGGTGGCGCAGCCTCATCTATTTTGAGTAGGATCAGACTCACAGAAAACTGTTTTTTGCCACTAAGGAAATCTCTAGAACGTACCTGGCAGGTATTTGCGTCAGGCAGGTGGCTGTGCCCACAGGTAGAGTTGAAAAGCTTACCCTGCCAGGGTCTGGCCCAGCAGATGGCGGGCGGGGCTCTGGGAGCAAGCGGCAGCAGCGCCTAGGCTAGGGTGTCTCACTACACTCTGATGTCTGTCCTCTTCTGGTGGATGGAGGTGTCACTGTTACCGGGGCTTCGGCAGTGTTCGGGTGTGTTGGGTCCCTCTGGGCCGGTGGATAGAGACAGAACTGCCACTGGGTGCTCAGTGTGTCAGATCCTGCCGCCAAATTCAGTCCGGCGCACAGATCGCTCATGTCAGATCTTCATTTACTCTTAGTGTTGTTTATTGAAGGGGAGGTAGGAGGAAGGGGAGTAGGAGGAGGGGATCCCTAATCAGAATAAATTGTATGAAACAAATCTATTTTCAATATAAGGAAAAAATGTTTAAAAAGTTGGGGATGGTGGTGAATACTTTTAATCCCAGAGTTGTAGCTGCAAAGAACCAAGAATGCCTGGGGCTACCATCTTGGCCTGTTGGGTAGGCCCCAGGTTACAGTGAGAGATGCTCTCCCAAAACACAAGGTGAATGGCTTCTGAAGAACAAGAGCCAAGGTTGTTTCCTGGCCTGCAGTGTCCATGCTGACACATTCTTCATCTGTGCACACATGCATGCATGCGTATATACAAGAAACACACTGGACAACATATGTGTATATTTTTACCTAACAATAATAGTTCAGTAAGCATAGATGAAATGAAATGAAAATACCCAGGCACATGAAAACTTGATGTAAGAGTCATTAAGTAACTGTAGTGAAAAAGTAGAAAATTGAAACTCACTTTATTTTTACCTGCCCACAGAAATTATCATTAGGAAACAAGAGTTAAAGCTACATCAGATATTTTAACTAAACTTTTGTTTGATACATGGTTTCTCTGTGTTTATTTGGAGACTGTCCTCGGCCTTGCTCTGTAAACCATGCTGGCCTCGAAATCACAGAGAATTTCCTGCCTCTGTCTCCTGAGTGCTGGGATTAAAGGCATGCACAGCCTTGGCTGCTACCTCATCCACCGCCCCCACCACCACCCAGCTTATTTTAACTTTTGTTGATGACTAAGAGTAGATTAAAATATTTTCAAAGGAAAATTTTAAAAGTCATTATCAGAAAGTAACCTCACATCTAGGAAATATTTGTGATATAAAGTAAAAAGAAAAGAGTGAAAGACTTCCTGTGGAAATATCAACTTATGGTTTACAATGAACATTCAGGACTATAGAATACATGGCAGCAGAAATGTCACAAGAATGTATAAGTATTATACCACAAAAATTATAATTAAATATTTGAAGAATCATGATTTGCTACTTGGATTATTAATCAGTTAAAGAAAAATCTGTTTATTAGAAAAAATTATTGATGCTACACCAGTATGACTCCTTAAAGCTGTCTGTAACTAAAGTTCCAAGAGATTCTATGACTGCTTCTGGCCTCTGTGGGCACCAAGAATGCATACATGCACACATGCTGGCACAACATTCATTCACATAAATTACAATAAGTTAATTTTTTTGGTTTTTCAAGACAGAGGTTCTCTGTGTAGCTTTAGAGCCTATCCAGTAAGTTAATTTTAAACAAGAAAAAATTACACTTTTTAAAAAACTTGGAGGCACGTTGACCTAAAGTTTTTCAGCATACTGATTATTCTGTTATCACAACTGATTTGAACCAAAGGAGTAATTGTGGGATAGGCATTCACCACAAACTTCTGAACAGTCAGGATGACTGGGTGGTACATCCATGACAGGACTGAGGTAGATGAGAGAATGAAGTCCACCCAGTACGAGATCACAAATAAAACCACAAGCAGCAAGATGGTCTGGGTGGCCCTTTTCTCAGGGGATGCTCTCAGGTGGCTGATGGGATTGTGAAGATATTTGCATTGCCTCTCATGTCTGAACAAGATAATCACCATGTATGCACTTGTGGTCAGCATAACTCCTACAAAAAACACATCTCAGGAGATTGTCACTGTTAAAACCACTGCCCTGATGATATAGTTCATGGGGAAGAGTGAGCAGGATTTAGTGACCTTCATCTGATTGGGCTCACTCAGATTGGTAAAAGCATGAACATGGAAGACCAGGATGCTACAGAATGACAAATTGAGAGACCAAATGTAGAAGAAAGCATAGGGCATGTATTTTTTTAACTTAAGTTTAAAGTTTGCCAAGAAAGAGGTACTGGGACTGATAGTGACAGCCTGGAACACACTCAGGAGGCAGGTGATGCAGATGGAGAGGCCTCTCATCACTCTGTGTATGTAAAAAGTTGTCTTACATTTGAAGTCATTCTCAATGTTCAGTGACTCAAATACATCTGTAAGCCCAATATCCCCTCCAGTGAGGAGCAGCACTATGTGGATGAAGGTCAGTTGACAGGAGATCAGGTCCATGAGCTTAGATTTATGAACTAGGATTATGAAAGTATAGAAAAAAATGAGAAACATATTGGCAAGTACTGCAAGTCCAGCATGGAAATAAAGGACATTCTTTAATGAGGACATAAGTGGAAAGTGTAGTCATCTTAACATCATAGTGGAAACATACTTCACATACCTGGAAAAATAATAGAGTACATATCAAACTTGTGATTCACTCGTCAATATGTCTACATTATCATTCTATTTTACCCACTTATTTTGATTCACCTGTCACTTTACTTTTGATGTACCAGAGTAGACGTGGGCAATATTTCTATACACCCTCCATGTACTTCCTGTATATATAGCTTGTTGTAGATAATAAATGCATTCACAGTCACAGTCTGTATAACACTTACACTTCAAGTACCTATATTGCACCTGGACGCCATGTCTTAGAAATCGAATCCTATTGATTTATATTGCCTTATTTTATACTTAACACCTTAAAGAGTAGTGATGAACACAATATTAGTCACACTTGTAGAAATGAACAAAAATTGTGCTGATATGGGAAAGAATCAAAAAAAGAGATCCAAAAAAAACTCAGGTAAGTGAGTCTTGTAATCAATAATTTTAATAATTCTATTTTGCAACTATTCATGTTTTCCCTCATAATTCTAATGGAATCAGGGCGATGAATTTAGGATAACCCCGCTATTTTAATCAGTAAAATGTCTACCTCAATTCATGTTTTCTTTATTCCTTTTTCAAGAATTCTTACACCCCTTGGGTCTGGAATCAAAGACATAGTTAAACTGGAGACCATTACTGCACTTTCCACCCTCTATTGGTTGTATAACCATTATGGTTATATAGGGAAATTCATATCTCTCAGGTTACTTCCAATTCCATTTAAACCTTTTGTGAACTACACTTCAAGTTTAAAGAACTAACTCCCAGCTATCAAGACAAACACTATTTTTCTTTTCTTTTAGGGTGGGGGGCTAAATTGTTAATAGTGTGAATTCTTGTGACTTCTTCAGCCATTATTATTATTATTTTACCTACCTATATACTCCTTCTGTATTTATTTCTCTTCCTCATCGAAAAGGAGCCTCCCTGCCAGTTTTTCCATTCATATGTTTTATATGAAAAATTTGTGCAATGTTTAGGTCAACCTAAGTATTCTGCACATTCTAGAAAAGCCCCTAAAACAAAGACATACATACCCTCGAGCTCTGTGGTTTTCTTTGCGCTTCTGTTTTTATGACAGGACCTCACTCTTCAGAGGACGCTGGCCTTGACCTTACTATGTAGATCAGGATGTTCTCAAATTCATGTTCCTTCTGCTCCTGCCTCCTAATGCTGGAGTGACTAGTGTGCACACCATTCCAAGATGTTTATTTTCATTTAAATTTTAAGTATTTATTAGACATATTTAATTGATGACTCTGGCAGTTCCCTAACAGAAGAAGAAAAATGATTATCCTAAGGTAATATAACCAGGAAACCATAGAATAGAAGAAAACACCAGAGATAGAGTCTACAAAGTACTACAGTGCCAAGGAGAATTGGACCCTTTATGACACACTGTATAAACACCTTAAAGTCTGTAAGAGGGTGAAGGTTGGGGCTGCTCAGGCTGATAGGAAGACACTGGAGCACATTTAGAGCCAACACTGAAGGTGTCAGTTACTGATCTTTCTGGATTTCCCCATACTTTAAGTTGTAATATTTAGTTGTACGTATGTTGTAAAACCCAAGTATGTCCACAAATATTCATAATGGTGGAGAAGTCATCACCACTAAATTGACCTAAACTAAAAGACTAAGCAGTCTGCAAGCAGCTGCCTGAAGAAATATGAACAAAAAACCAAGAGCTGCTTCCTGCTCAGCTCCACATTCCCTGAGGAAAATCACTTTACCCCTTCATTATCCACAGTATTGAATTTTAGAACAATCTTGTTTTATGAGTTTATGATGGTCATTTTATTCTTCTTTGTGGATCTTTAAAATAATGAACAAACAAACATATTAGATATAGTATCATTTTCATTTTCATTTTTACCATATTTGGTGAATAATGACCAAAAAGCGGTATGACTGCTTAAAGAGAACATGAAGGGATTATGTGACTTCCAGATGACAAGACACATGGTGTTGGCTGTCAGCAACATTAATAAGTCAACAGGAATCTCAGGGAGAAGAATACCTTAGACACCAAACAAGTTCCATGAGAAGATCTTTAGAAATACATAATGCCAGCTACAAAAAAAAACAGTGACTACTTATTAATAAGGTATTAATTCTTGGCAATTACTTGATAATCTTAAATAGATTAAATGCATAAGTTATTCTTTGAAATTTGAGTTTAGCACAGGTGCCTTTGGAAGCACACAGACACTGAATAGAATATGATAATCTTACAGTTATGAGCCAGCTCCCCTGAGATGTCTATCACTGCAGAGACTGTGGGGAAGCAGTCAGACCCAGAGCTTGATCACAGGTGACATGGTGTGGATCTGAAAATGTTCACAGGAAGTTTGAATATGTTTAATATTATTGGACCACAAAGAATAAGAATAGGGCAATAGCATAATGTGTGCCAGGGCTACAAATGTGGAACACCTGTATATCAGTTGAGTGAAAGCCTGTGATTTATATCAAATATGTTCAAGTAATAAAATGAACTTTAAGGAAAATGGAGAGTGTGTCCTCTGTTTTCTGGTTGACTAGATAAGAGATGTAAACCCTGCCAAGTCCACTATGCCAGACTTTTAATTTTTTTAATTTTGATATGTTTTATATAATCTTACATGTTGGAGGTATCATCATTTCAGCACATAATCAACACAATTGGGTTTGTTTTGTTTTGTGCAAACCCCAGACCTTGCACCACTGAGCTACATTCCCAGGCCCCACAGTTATTAAAGTAATAATACAGTTATTAACAAGACTTTTAAATTTTTCAAAACAAATGAAAGTTCTCTAACGCTTGCAACATTAACTCATATTTCTAACAATTGGTTTTGTGTTGTTGATACTCTGTGGCCAGTGACTTAACGACAGCTATTGGCTTCATTTTGTTCCATTTCATTGGCTATAATTTCGGAATTCTACACTATCTATTTACTGCTTTGATTTTCTTGTATTTCTCTGTGAGAGAGAGAGGCTCTCACTCTGTAGGTCAAACTGACTTCAATCAAACTCACCAGGCTCCCACATTAGGCTTCAAAATTTTGGGATCATAGGTGATTTGGGGATCATAGGTGAATGCCACCACATCCATGTTCATTTCCATTTAATCTCGTATATACAGTAGTAAGTGATAGTCAAGCAAGATAAAATGCACTTGTGATCTTCAGCAGCTAAACTTCAGTTCACTTAGCATTTTTTGTGAATGTGTATTTTCCAACTATTAGAGGAGAAATGGGCAATTTGGATTAAAGTAATTTTATACAATTTGAGAATTGCAAATATTTTTCTCACTGCTAATGAAAGGCCTACTCAATATTATATCAATATTAATGCACAAACTACAATTTAGAAAATTTGAAATATGAAAAATTAATTTATTTTAACTAAAACGCTCAAGAGTTTGACTGAAATTTCCCAATGAGTAAGGTGAGATTTCCAGATACTTTAGAAATACCTAGAAAAGATCTACCTTATGAGAAATCATTGCAATAGAATAAACAAATCTATGTTAAAATTTTAAAATTTATTATACAATGTTAAGAACATATTATGTTTTACTAGGCCATGAGTTGAAACTTTCCTAACCATTCCTAAGTATATGCAAACTTAACAGAATAGAAACTAATTAATAAGCACTGAATTAGTTAATATTTGCTACAAATTCCTAGCTTTCATAGAAATGCATATTGTCAGTTAACTTGATAAAATTTGTGAAATGAGAAAATAAAAAACTACATTTCAAAGGTATCAATATTATAAATGTACCCATACAAACCAATAAGTGTGTGTTCTTTGTTTTTTATCCCCTAAGTTATTTCAGGTGTTTTGTTACAGGGATAGAAAACTAAAACTGCTGCCACTAACTAGGTGGAATCATGTTTTCAGAATTACTATAGTTCACACTCAGGAGAATCTGTAGTCAGATATGCTGGTTAAAATATTCCATTTGGGGCTACTTTATACCTATCTATTGGTGTACATTCATTGTAAAAAGAGGAGGGTTTCATGACATTTTTCATTCACTATATCATAGCCACTGATAGTCTTCCACTCTGTAAGCCTTTCCACAGTTCTGCTAGGCCGTGTCCTCTTTCCCATTCTGTTGTCACATATATTATATTCACAGATAAGAGACATGAAATCTACATTCTTTACAAATCATTACAGTGATACTTTATGTCTACAAGCATCTATGGTGTTTGCTTATGATGCATTATAGCTTAAAAGTAACATTCTAAGCAGAGAATTCTCTATTTTATTACAGAAAATTCTAAGTCATTTCACCACCTACTTAGAACTCCATATAAATAAAGAGAAAAAGAAACACTCACCACTTGGCGTTTGATAAACATCCATGTAGAATGAGGCCCTAAGAAGCAGTTATAAGGAAGAAGTGTCATCACTCATCTCCCTCTATAGGCATAATTATCATGCCACCTGGCAAGAGCTAATTCTGATCTTTAGGTTGTCAGAAAGTGGTGCTGTCAAAGGGGAAAGTGAACTTTTCTAATTCCAGAAATTGGTGGAATAAGAACAGCTGAGCTCTGGGTTTCCCATGTGTGAGCTATTCTCCCCAGGCCATATCCGTCTGTATAGATTAGCTGATCTCAGTCCTCATGAACAAAACAAAAGGAAAAATAATAACATTCCTTTTAACAGAAGCAGAAAAACATTTCAGATGTCCCCAAGATATCCTTCCTGTTTCCAAACCATTTGTCATAGCCTCCCTAATTACTCCAGGGTCTCATCTAGAAATCAGTAACACTTTTGCTAAAGTCAAGACAATGTCATCTCCTCCCAACACACTGAGGGAGAGGAATCTTTGTAAAGAAAGCACAGAGTTGAGGTTTTATAACCCTGTTATCAGCAAAAGCTGGCTGTGGGCCTGGAAATATAGCTCAGTTGGTAGAGTGCATGACTTGAAATATGGCTCCCTGGGTATGGAAACCAGCACCACATAATCCAACATAGTAAATGCCCACATATATAATTACTACTCTCAGGATGTAAAGGTAGAAGATGAGAAATTCAAGGTTGTCTGCTACATGGCCAGTTTGAGGCTAGTGAGAGAACATGCTGTATTTCCCTTCCAGAACCCTTCCTTCCTTTACAGTTTAGGCATGAACCCTAAAGGCTCCTGTTGTGGACTGTCCTTCTATTCCTACTCTTTAACCTCTTCTGAATAGTGTACTCATAGGATTGTTTCTATCATGCACTCAAAGAAGAAACTAATCGTCTCTAGGTTTTGAAACATAACTGTCTATGACCTACCATCAATAAAGTATACTTTATCTGAAATTATACTTCAGTCATAATTATGACTGCCAACTTGGTTATTTGCTGGATTCAAATCCATCTGATTTTTAAAATGGTGACACTTGGGCAAACAAGATGGATCCTTGGGTAAAGGCATCCTCCACCAAGCCTCATCACTGGCATTCAATCCCAAAGACCAACATGGTAGGATAGAACTTCCACAAGTGTATCTCTTGCCTCCACATAGAATATGTGGCATCAATGTTCACACTCAAATAAATAAATAAATAAATGGTGACATTTATTCTGTACACCAACAAGTCTTCTAATAGGCTACCAGCTCTCTATGTTGAAAGTGGCTGAGGGAAAGACAGGCCAACTTTCTTGATGGATTGTCTTTGGATTGCCAGGCACCAAATAATGGCATGGAGACTTCTTATTAATTATGAAAGTTTGGCCTCTAACATAGGCTTGTTTTCAACTAGCTCTTATAACTCAAATTAATCTGTTTTTATTAATCTCCTTTCTGCCGTGTGGCTTTTCTCTTTCCTCAGTATGGCACATCTGACTTGTTCCAAGTCTGCTGGCAAAACTGAGCACCTAGATTCCTCTTCCTAGTTTCTCTCTTTCTGCCTGGAAGTCCCACCTATTCTCTTCTGCCTAGCTATTGGTCATTTACATCTTTATTAAACCAATCAAATGATTCCTTAGGCAGAGACACATCTTTACCATGTAAAAACATATTCCTCAATGAAAGATATAGTTAGCAATGTAGCAGAAGTTCATGATTTTTTATTTGTATTTTGAACTTTTGGGAGAATTCAGGAGTATTTTATTTACAAAACTTAAACCTAGAAGAGTACATGAATCTGAAGGGAGTTGGGGCTTTGGATTTGGGAGAAGATGGAGGGGCAGCAGGGTAGAAATTATGTAAAATAAAATTAATACAACAAATCTATGAACAGAGTATTAGTACTTTGAAAAGGTAATCAAGACTAAAAAGCCTAAGCCAAACTGAAAAAACGTTAAGACCCAAATTAAGAAAATTAGAGCTAAAATCAAAGAGATTCCAACAGATACTGGTGAAATTTAGAAAACCATAAAAACATAACTTTAAAATACAAATTCCACTAAATTGAAAAAGTTGAGACTATCTACAATATAGCCAATCTGTAGGCTTCCTCCATGACTTGCCTACCTGCATCTATCCATTACCTCACACATCATCCAGAGGTCCCATATCACTCACCAGTGTATATCTTGGTGAGTACCCCAAATTCTTTATCCACAGCATTTATGGAAACTATCAAATCCAGCCTGAGTCACATAACCAGTACATCAGCCTAGTCTGGTCTTCCTTTCCTTCACTAGCAAGGAGCTCTATTCTTGGACCAGAGTTTACATTACCTACTTCCTGCAGAACCACAGCACTCTACAAAGTCATATCCAGCCTTTCCACTCAGACAAATTATTTGAGAAACATGAAAAATGTTGAGAATTTTCTCTAAATAAGCAGTTGAATGATTTAAAGTAGAGCATAATAGACTATCCTATTAGGATCATGGAAGACAATAGTGCTGACAGAAATTTGAACAATGCAGGCCCTGCTTAAGAGGCTTTAGAGGAGATGAATATTAGTAAATGGCCTAGCCACCACTCATGGTATTTTGGAAAAGAATGTAGCTGGTTTCTGCCTTTGTCCTGAGAATCTGCCTGAGACTGAATTGAACAGTTTTGTATTAATGCCTTTGGCAAAGGAGAATTCAAGACATCCTAGTATTGACTATGTCAGGTGATTATAACTGATAACCTTTATGAAGATCTACATTGAAAAGGAGCAAACAGGAAAAAGATAAATATATAACATGTACTATTTGAGGAGAAGAGGAGAACCAGGAAATGTAGTGTTGGAACCAAATCTTGATAAAACAAGCCTGATGAAAAGCCTGATGCTAAATGGAATAAAGGGAGTGGCAAGACCTCATCCAGGTAAATCTGCAACCACTGAAAAGGAAAGTCCCAAAGGATTCCTAAGCCTAAATAACAACAGAAAGCTTTACAAAGTCATGGTAGGGGGATCAGTGTGGAGAGCCACAGCCCTAAGATGGTGCCTGGCTGGATGCCAGGTAGTCCGAGCTTAGCGGTAAACAAGCCTTATTTGGAAGTTCTTGAGGCATCTGGCGCACTTCCTCCTTCTGTGGCCTATCCGGGATTGCCAGATGGCATGAGCTGATTGGGCACTGAGCATCTACTTAAGGGCTTGCGGGGCCTGGGAGAGGAGAGAAGCTGATGTACAAGGTTCCTGAATAAACTTCTTGAAGAAGAGTCGTGGTCGTGTTTCTCTTGCTGGTTGAGATAGGTGCGACAAGTGGTGGCCCCTACGGGTGAACGGCTCAGAACTTCCTGCAGTCAGGGCAGTCGACTGGTAAGTCCCAGGTAAGTTGGGACCAAGTTAAGGACCTCGGTAAAGAGGCAATAAGGTCTCCAGTAAGGAGCGATAAGGTCTCCGGTAAGGAGCGATAAGGTCTCCAGTAGGAGCGATAAAGTTCCGAGAACGGACAAAGTAAAAGTAACCAAAAGTAAAAGTATGGGAAATTTGACATCGCAACCCATTTATCTCGCTCTTCAAGAGCTGTTAACACTCTAAAGGGCTGAAGCTAAAAATGGGACAGGAGGTGTTAAAACAGCTAAAAGAGGAGCGGTCCACTAAGTCAGAAAAGGAAAGTATTGAGGAAAGTTCAGAGGGGAGTAGCTCAGATGCAGAAGAGGAACTAGAAATACTAACAGAAAAAATGGAGAGGGCATCTTTGCAGAAGCATTAGGGTCCCGTGAGGTGGAGCCTACTGCTCCAGGACCGCCTCCCCCTCCATACAACATAACTTCCTCTCCCGGAGGCTGGGGGGAGGGGCAGTCCTTTTGCCCGGAGGTATGGAAGGAAGTGAGACATGAGTTGTGTTGTCCTGTCTTTCAGAATAACGAGGTGAAGCGCTATCATGAGCCCCTTGATTTCAAAACGATTAAAGCGCTTGCTGAGTCTGTCCGCACTTATGAGGTAACCGCAGCTTTTACAACAGCACAGGTTGAAGTTCTTAATCGCCATTGAATGACTCCAAGCGAATGGATGAGCTTGGTGTGAGCTTGTTTATATGAGTGGGTGGTTTTACCCCAGGGTATGGCCAATAGCCCCACTATGTGTCAGCTTCTTGTGTGTCATGCTCCTATTAGAGAGAAATACTGCTATGAGATGTGTCCACTATATGGATGACATTCTGTTAACTAGTAAGGAGTTGAAATTGCTGCACTTAGCATATGGAGATTTGGTAAAGACCTTGGAGAGAAAGGGATTATACATAGCCCCAGAAAAGGTCCAGCAGGGTAGTGTTATTAACTATTTAGGAACTAAGATGAATAAAGACTGTGTTGTGCCGCAAAAAATAACACTTAGATTAGATACATTACAAACTTTAAATGATTTTCAAAAATTATTAGGAGATATAAATTGGATCCGACCATTTTTGAAGCTTTCTAATCAAGAATTAAGGCCTTTATATGATATCTTGATTGGCAATCCTGATTTGAATTCCTCTCGGGTGTTAACTGATGCAGCCCGAGTAGCCCTGCAAAAGGTGGAAAAGAGCTTGAGCACAGCTTCCTTAATGCGGTGCATTCCAAATCAGCCCATTTGGCTGTGTATTCTGGCAACCGTTTGTCAGCCTACAGGAGTGCTATGGCAGGGAGCACCGTTGCTGTGGATCCATCCCAGAAGCTCAGTGAATAAATCAGTAGAGCATTACCCCACCAGTGTGGCTATGCTCGCCTTGATGGGGATTCAACAGTGTTTACAGTATTTTGGATGTCAACCTGATGTGCTCGTTACTCCTTATTCTGCTGCTCAAATAAAAGTTTTAGTCGCATCTTTGGATGATTGGGCAATTCTAAAGTGCAGCTTTGATGGGGATATAGATAATCATTATCCTAAACATCCTATGTTAAATTTCTTTAAACAGCACCCAGTAATTTTCCCAAGAGTGACTTGTAAAGAACCTATTAAGGGTGCTGTGAATATTTTTACTGATGGATCCAAGACTGGGTGTGGTGCTTATGTAATTGGGGAGAGCGCCCCAGTTGTTTGTCAATTTATACCAGGATCTCCTCAGATAGTGGAATTCCAAATAGTTCTTGAAGTGTTTAAAAGGGTCCCTGAGGCCTTCAATTTGATCTCAGATTCTAATTATATGGTTAATCTAGTTAAGGATTTAGAAGTCGCTAGAAAAATAAAGGTAAATAGTCCCATTCAAAATTATGTGAACCAGCTACAAAAAATTATTTGGAAGCACTCACAACCCTTTTATATTCAGCATATTAGAGCGCAAACTGGTCTGCCTGGAGCAATTAGTGAAAAGAATGATTTAGTGGATAAATGTACCAGAATGCAGTTTGCATTCGCCTCCCTTCCATTGGATAGAGCTCAACAATTTCATTCACAATTCCATGTTAATTCTAAAACTTTGCAATGCCGCTTTGGTATATCCCGTGCTGCTCATGATATATTTAAGGCTTGTAAGGATTGTGTTACTTTCCTACATCCTCCAGCTTGGGGAGTAAATCCTAGAGGATTGACTCTGCTTAAGTTATGGCAAATGGATGTTACTTATATTCCTGAATTTGGGACATTAAAATATGTGCATGTATCATGGATACCTGTTCTGGAGTGATACATGCTACCCCCTTAAGTGGGGAAAAAGCAAGGAATGTAATTGCCCACTGCTTGGAAGCTTGGGCTGCATGGGGTATGCCAAAACAACTGAAAACAGATAACAGACCAGCATATACCGCTGTATCCTTTTCTGCCTTTTGCAAGCAAATGCATATAGATTTGAAGCATGGACTTCCTTATAATCCTCAAGGTCAAGGTATCGTTGAACGAGCTCATCGAACCTTGAAGGAATGCCTAATAAAACAAAAAGGGAGAATAGGCCAAGGCCGCACCCCCAAGGAAAGAATATCTTTAGCTTTATTGACCCTTAATTTTTTTCAACTGGATGCGGATGGGCGTTCAGCTGCTGATCGCCATCATAGTGCCCTTTCCTGTACTAAGGGATTGGTAAAACGGAAGGATGTCATTACTGGACTGTGGAAGGGTCCTGACCCTGTGCTATCATGGGCGAGAGGGTCTGTTTGTGTTTTCCCCCAGGATCAATCAGAGCCGGTGTGGGTTCCAGAAAGGCTGACAAGAAGAGTCCCTGCCTCTGAGGATGGCGAAAATCATAAGCAGACCAATGTATCTGATGCTGACGATCATGACGGTGATGCTGATCAACAAGACGACAGCAGAACCCCGATGGGGGATTCTGTCGGTGTTCCCGAAACCACTGCCAATCAGACTTTCTGCTCATGTTTTCCCTAGATTTTTTAGTAGCAATTTGAGTTTAAATTTACCTTTTTTGCCTTTAGATAAGGATATTAGTCCTGTAGAGGGTAATGTTAGTTTTGGTTTGCCAGGGAATTTGTGCTTTTTTATAGTTAGTAATATTAGTCAGAATAATGATGGGTGCCCTGGGAGGAATGCTTATCCTTGTCAGTATCATTGCTTTATGGTGTATCTGCAGGATGAGGGTTTCACAGAGGAGAAGTAATGCCATGATTGCACAAGCCTTCGCAGCCCTGGAGGCAGGGCAGTCTCCTCCGGCTTGGTTAACGGTACTCAAAAGCCAAGTAATTACTTCCTCCACACAGGTTTCGAGACGTAGTACTGCACATGAAGTGTGAACTTCATGTAGGGCAAGTCTGATTGCATATGGGTTGGTATCGTAATCCCATCTCTGACAAAGGATACCAGACTGGTGTGGCACCAGCTTGGCTGATACCTAGGCGTGGGGCCATTACATTGTCACTTGTTTTCAGAGATCAGACCCCTACCCTTACCTGTTGTGCTATAAAATAAAAAAGGGGGAACTGCGGAGAGCCCCAGCCCTAAGATGGTGCCTGGCTGGATGCCAGGTAGTCCGAGCTTAGCGGTAAACAAGCCTTATTTGCAAGTGCTTGAGGCATCTGGCACGCTTCCTCCTTCTGTGGCCTATCCGGGATTGCCAGATGGCATGAGCTGATTGGGCACTGAGCATCTACTTAAGGGCTTGCGGGGGTTGGGAGAGGAGAGAAGCTGATGTACAAGGTTCCTGAATAAACTGCTTGAAGAAGAGTCGTGGTCGTGTTTCTCTTGCTGGTCGAGATAGGAGCGACAAGGGTCAGGTTCTAGCTCCAAAAGTAAAAGTAAATAAATAAATGATCGAATGAATAAATCAATAAATAATATGGCATTGTTGGCCACTGGATTCTGGATTTAGAGTCAATAACAATACTGGGAAGGAGTTGTGGAATATTTCTCTACTGTCAAGGAAAGCCACTGAGACCAGGCATGTGATAAGGGAGTCCCTACATGGAGGCCGAGAGAGGCCATTCTATGAACCTAAGGACCTGAAACCTGGGTTATGTTGGAAACCCCAAAATGCCAGATCCATGGGATACTTGCCAATGAGAGCCTCACACAGGTGTGGAACCAGCCCAAGAGAAAAAAAAAATATATTACCATTAAAAAAAGATGAAAGGAAGAGCTGTTTACTAAATGCTTTGAAATTGGACATGGGGATGCAGGATTTGAAATTTGCACTATGTGTTTTGTTTTTGCATTGGTCAAATATTTCCCCACTGTACCCTGTTTCCTCACTTTTAGGATGTTAATGTATATTATGTGCCATTGTATGTTCTAAGCATGTGATTTTCTGTTTTGCTTTTCCTTTTACTTGAATTATAAAATACATTTTTATAATTGAGAGATTGCCTTGAGTCTCAGAAAACACATGGACTTTGGACTTTGAAACAGTATTGAGACTGTGAAACATTACAGGGACTTCTGAAGCAAGGTTAAACGCAATTTGCATTGTAGTATGGCTACAAGTCTATGTGGTCTATGGAGAGAATGTGGTGGTTTGAATGTGAATGTCCATCATAGGCTTATATCTTAAAAGGCTTGGTCTCCAGCTAATATTTGGGAACAATTAGGAGGTATGGCCTAGTTATACTAAGTGTGGTCTTGTTGGAGGAGGTATAGGCTTTGAGGATTCAAAAGTACACTCCAAGCTCAGTGTCTCTTTATGCCTGTGGCTTGTGAATCAGATGTGAGTTCTCAGCTGATGGGGAAAGTCCTTGTGTGTATGTTCATCTTATTGATTGTCGAATAAAGTACTGTTTGGCCAATGAGGCAGCAAGTTAGACAGGACTAGGAGTCAAGGAGGATTCTGGGAAATGTAGTAAAGAAGTGGTGATCCAGGCAGGAAGTGACATAGCAAGAAGACTCATATTTAAGCAAGGACAAGCAGGAAGTGGTTCCTTTTCCCCTTTGCTCTTCTTCCTGCTCTCTGCTCTGAGCCTTCATGTGATCCCGGGGATGAGGATGCCACCTGAAGTCATCTGATAAGTCTTATAAAATATATAGATTCATGATAATTAAGACTGAGCTAGCAGATGAGAAATCCTAGTCATTAGCCAAGCATAATTTGTACCTAATATAAGTCTCTGTGTATTCTTTGGGCCATCCACATGGCAGGCAGAACTCAAGTGGGTGGCAGAAAGATTTATCGTAACACTCAGCTACAGCTCCAGTGTCATGTCTGCCTACTGGACAAAAATTCTCCCTCCCATGATAATGGACTAACTCTCTGAACATGTAGCCAAGCCCCTAGTTAAATGCTTACTTTTATAAGTTGCCTCAATCATGATATCTCTTTATGGAAAAAAAAGTAACTAAGTTAATATTTAAGCTCATATGCACAACTTGGAACAGGAAGCACATCCTATATACCAGCTAAGTCTACTCTGTTTATCTGACTTGATGCCTTCCAAGCCACATCCAAACTCTAGACACATCTCACCACCACATCTTCTCTACTCCCCAATATGCTCCTTCCAAAACAAACACAAAACTAACAAAGGAAGTCCACATGCCCAGATCTCGTCTCAGGAATACCAACAAGATGAAAGATCAATCCAGTATCTTCTCTCCAAAACTTAAACCAGTCCTGTAGAAATGCTCTCCAATCACATAGAAGAACCCAGGATACATAATTTATAAGAACAATCATGAACCTCCTCAAAGAATTCAAGGAGACCCAAAGAAACAGCTCAGCTCTTGAGGCAGACTGAATCGGTCCCTGAGGACCCAGGGACACTGACTCTGCTGAGATCACTGGGCTAATCTGCCCTTAGGCAGTGCAGAGTGCAAAGAGTGCAGAGGTGAGCTGCTTTGGCCCTTGACTTGGGCCCAACTTCCCGCCTGCCCACTCTGGGAACTCCTGCCCAGGGGTCTACAGGCAGGTCGACTAGGCCCCTGAGGACCAAGCAACCCAGAGTCTGCTGACAACTCTGTGCTAGTCCTGCTCTTGCCCACCTGGAGAGCAAGTGACTCAGACCTGCCTACACCCACCTTGAGACCCATCAGAGTATTGGAGGCAATTGCACCCACCTGTACAGAACCCTGGACCCATACACACCAGGAAAGAAAAAGACAGCACCTGCATTCACTGGAAGAAGAGATGGGAAGATGACAATATAAGAACACATCCAACAACTGGAAAACCAATATGACAACACCAGAGTCTAGGGATTCTACACCAGCCAAGACCTGAACATCCCAACACAGATGAAGCAGAAGAGATCAACCTTAAAAACAACTTCATGAAGATAACAGAGACCCTAAGAGAGGAAATTAGAAAATCCTTCACAGAAATTGAAGAAAAGATGAACCAAAAGATGCAAGAAATCAAGGAAAGCCAAGAAAATACAATTAAACAGCTGAATGAAACAGTTCAGGACTTGAAAACTGAAATAGAGACAATAAAGAAAGCACAAACTGCTGGGTGTTGGTGGCACATGCCTTTAATCCCAGCACTCGGGAGGCAGAAGCAGGTGGATCTCTGTGAGTTCAAGACCACCCTGGTCTACAAGAACAAGTTCCAGGACAGCCTCCAAAGTCACAGAGAAACCCTGTCTCAAAAAACCAAAAAAGGAAGGAAGGAAGGAAGGAAGGAAGGAAGGAAGGAAGGAAGGAAGAAAGAAAGAAAGAAAGAAAGAAAGAAAGAAAGAAAGAAAGAAAGGAAAAGAAAGAAAGAGAGAAAGAAAGAAAGAAAGAAAGAAAGAAAGAAAGAAAGAAAGAAAGAAAGAAAGAAAGTACAAACTGAGGGAATGCTGGAAGTGGAAAAGCTGAGTCAACAATCAGGAATCATAGATGCAAGCATAACCAACAGAATACAAGAGATAGAAGACAGAATCTCAGACGCTGACGATAAACTAGGGGAAATAAGTTCATCAAACAAAGAAAATCTTAAGTCCAACAAATCCTGAACACAAAATATCCAGGAAATATGGGACACCGTGAAAAGACCAAACCTAAGAATAATAGGTATAGAAGAAGGTGAAGAAACCCAACTCAAAGGTGCAGAAAACATATTCAACAAAATCATAGAAGAATACTTTCCCAACCTAAAGAAAGACATGCCAATGAAAGTACAAGAAGCCTACAGAATGCCAAATAGAGTGGACCATCACATAATAATTAAAACACCAAACATACAGAATAAAGAACATTAAGAGCAGCAAAGGAAAAAGGCCAAATAACATATAAAGGCAACCCTATCAGAATTATACCTGACTTCTCCATTGGAAACTCTGAAAGCCAGACGGACCTGGGTAGATATTCTACCAACTCTGAGAGAACTTGGATGCCAGCCGTGACTACTATACCCAGCAAAGCTTTCAATCACTATAAATAGAGAAAACAAGATATTCCACGACAAAACCAGATTTAAACAATATGTAACCACTAATCCAGCCCTACAGAAAGTATTGGAAGGAAAACTCCAGCCTAAGGAAATTATCTACACTCACAAAAACATAGGCAATAGATAATCCCACTCTACAAAAACACAAAATAAAAGGCAGGGTAAATCCACATACAATACCGGTACCAACAACAAACCAAAAACAAACAAGAATAAACAATCAATGGACCTTAATTTCCCTGGATATTAATGGTCTTAACTCGCTATAAAAAGACACAGGCTAACAGACTGGATAAGAAGACAGAATCGATCCTTCTGCTGCATACAAAAACACACCTTGAATTCAAAGACAGACATTACCTCAGAGTAAAGGGTTGGGATAAGATATTCCAATCAAATGGACCCAAGAAATGAGCTGGGGTAGCTATCCTAGTATCTAACAAGTTAGACTTCAAACTAACATCAATCAAAAGAGATGAAAAAGGTCATTTCATACTCATCACAGGAAAAATCCATCAGGAAGAAGTCTCAATTCTAAACATCTATGCCACAAATACAAAGGCACCAACATTCTGACAGAGGGCTGATCTCCAAAATATACAAAGAACATCGAGGCAAGTCTCTAAAATACCAAACAATCCAATTAAAAAGTAGTTCTTCGAAAAAATCAACAAGATAGACAAACATTTATCCAGACTTACCAAACAGAAGAGAATGAACATGCAAATTAACAAAATCAGAAATGAAAAGGGGGACATAACAAAGGACACTGAGGAAATCCAGAGAATCATCAGGTCATACTTTGAAAACCAGTACTCCTCAAAATTAAAAAAATCTAAAGGAAATGGACAACTTTCTGGATAGATATCACTTCCCAAAATTAAATCAAGAACACATAAGCAATTTAAATAGACCTATAAGCCCTAAGGAAATAGAAGCTATCATCTAAAGTCTCTCAACAACAACAACAACAACAAAGCCCAGGGTCAGATGGCTTCAGTGCAGAATTCTACAAGAAATTCAAAGAAGAACTAATACCAATTTTCCTCAAATTGTTCAACACATTAGAAGCAGAAGGACATTGGAAGAGGAGGTAGGAAGAGTGTAAGAGCCGGAGGGATTGAGAACACCAAGGAAACTAGACTTTCTAAACACAGCACACCAACACATAACAGAGACTGTAGCAGCATTCACAGGTCTGCACCAGATGGAGTCCTACAGCTGAGAGGACAAGTGGACATAGGCCCTCACTCCTAACCCAGAAACTATCTCCATTTGATAGCCACTTGCAAATGAAAAATTAGTTTTCTCCAAGGGAGTTTTACTGGGAAAACAAACCACTTTTAAGGCTAGGTCCCATGTGATGGAGGGAGGCCTTCTGTGTATATGTTTGTCTTATTGGTTGATAAATAAAGTACTGGGACTAGGAGTTGGGGAGGATCCTGGAAAATGTAGTCAAGAGAGGTCTTGTGATCCAGGCAGGAAGTGACATAGCAGGTAGACTCAGAATATAAGCAGAAACAAGCAGGAAATTGCTGTCTTTCTCCTCCTCTCTCATTTTTGGGTTTGTCATGTGATCGCTGGGAAGACAGGATGGACATGGCCAGCATCCTCTATAAGATAAGTCTTTATAAATATATACATTAGTAGTTATGGTTGATAATTAAGACTGAGCTAGCATATAAGAAATCCTAGTCATTGTCCAGCAGCCTTGTACCTAATATTAATCTCTGTGTGTTATTAGGGGGCCCTAAAGCTGTGGGCAGAACCCAGGCAGCTGGCAGGAAATCTAATCGTTAAACCAAAATCCTGCAGTAGATAATGAATACAAAGCAATGTAAATGGAATCTTTACAGCTCTTTATGTCTATAGTAAGGCTTTTGTTTTTGTTTTTATGGGATTTCTATGTGTACAAATGTATATGTTTCCTGTGCTTTTATTTCATACTTTGGCTTTGTATTTCATATTCTGAATTACTTGTTTTCATTTAACCTTAGTGTTGTTTTTTGGAGGGGAGGTGGTAGGAACTGAGAGGACTAGGGGGAGGGGAGCCCTTAATATTGGTGCTGAACCAGCACGACTCCTTACAACTGTCTGTAACTCAAGTTCCAGTTGATTTAATGACCTCTCTGGCCTGTGAGGGCACCAGCAATGCACACATGCATACATGCTTATATAACCCTCATTCATATAAAGTGAAATAAATAAATTTATACATATATATAATTTTTATTCTAGACAATTTCATAAAACACATTTTGATCATATTCATGGCCTACTCCTTCCCCCAAAGAAGAAAAATTTACACTTTTTTAAAAATCTGATGGCATGTTGAGTACAAGTTTCTCAGCATATTGATTATTCTTCTATCAGAACTGATTTGTACCAAAGGAGTAATTGTGGGATAGGCATTCATCACAAACTTCTGAACAGTCAGGGTGACTGGGTTGTACATCCATAACTGGCTTGCAGTGGATGAGATGATGAAGTCCACCCAGTACATGATGACAAAGACAACCACCAGAAGCAAGATGGTCTGGGTGGCCTTTTTCTCAGGGGATACTCTCAGGTGGCTAAGGCTATGAAGATGCTTGCATTGCCTCTGATGTCTGAACAAGATAATCACCATGTATGCACTTGTGGTCAGCATAACTCCTACAAGAAATACATCTCTGGAGGTTGTCACTGTTAAAATCACTGCCCTGATGATATTGTTCATGGGGAAGATGGAGCAGGATTTAGTGACTTTAATCTGGTTGGTCTCACTCACATTGGTAAAAGCACCAACACAGAAGATCAGGTTGCTACTGAATGACAAATTGAAAGACCAAATGTAGAAGAAGGCATAGGTCATGTATTTTTTTAACTTAAGTTTAAGTTTTGCCAGCAAAGAGGTACTGTGACTGATAGTGACAGCCTGGATCACACTCAGGAGGCAGGTGATGCAGATAGAGAGTCCTCTCATCACTCTGTGTATGTAAAAAGTTGTCTTACATTTGAAGTCATTCTCAATGTTCAGTGACTCAAATATGTCTGTAAGCCATGTATCCCCTCCAGTGAGCAGTAGCACTATGTGGATAGAGACCAGTTGACAGGAGATCAGGTCTATGAGCTTAGGTCTGTGACACAGGATTATGAAAGTGTAGAAAAACAGGAGAAACATATTGGCTAGAACTCCAAGTCCAGCTTGGAAATAAAGGACAATGTTTAATAAGGACATAAGTGGAAAGTGTATTCATATTAACATCATAGTAAAAGCATATTTCACATACCTGGGAAGATAATAGAGCACATATCAAACTTGTGGTTCACTGGTCGGTATCATCATTCTAATCCACCCACTTATTCTTGATTTACCTGTCACTATATTTTTGATGTTACAGAGGGACACGGCCTGTATTTTTATATACCCTCCATGTATTTCCTGTACATATAGCTTATTATAAATAATAAATACATTCACAGTCACAGTCTGTATAGAACTTACATTTCATGTGCCTATATTGCACCTGGACCTCATGTCTTAGAAATCCAATCTTGATTTATATTGTCTTATTTCATACTTAACACCTAAAACAGTAGTGATCAACACAATATTAGTCATACTTGTACAACTGAACAAAAATTGTGTTGATCTGGGAAGGAATCACAAAAGAAATCCAAAATACTCAGATGAGTCAGTCTTGTAATGCATAATTTTAATAATCTCTATTTTGCAACTATTCATGTTTTAACTCATAATTCTAATGGAAACACAGTGATAAATTCATGATAACCGGATGTGAGTCTGGGTACTGCTCTGGCCCCAACTTACTCCATCACCCCCTCCTTGCTTCTCCCTGAGCCTGCCCCTTGTCAAGAGTGGACCTGCGAAGACAGGAAGGCCCACCCTGAGTCTGGCCACACCTCACCATAGTTCCCCCTCCGCCCTCCACACCCTGCCTCCCACCTGCCTGAGTTGAATCTGGGCTCTGCTCTGCCCTTAAATTCCCCCATCATACCCTCCTCACTTCTTCCTGAGCCAGCCCCTGAGTAGAGCGGACCCACCCAAAATGGAAGGCCAACCCTGTGTCTAACATAACTCACTCTTAGTACCCTTCCAGCCTCTGCCCTTTGCTTGAGGAGACTAGAAGAGAGGGAGAGACCCACCTGCACCCACTAGAAGAAGGGATGGGAAGACGACAAAATAAGAACACACTCAACAACAGAAAGACCAATATGACACCACCAGAATCTCGGGACTCTACACCAGCAAGAACTGAATAGCTCAGCGCAGAGGATAAAGAAGACATGGACCTTAAAAATTATCTTATGAAGATGATAGAGATCATTAAAGAGGAAAGAAGAAAATCCCTTAAAGAAATAGAAGAAAAAACAAGCAAAAAATTACATGAAATGGAAGAAAAGACAAACCAAAAAATTCAAGAAATAAACAAATCTCTTAAAGAATCTAAAGAAAGCCAAGAGAAAACAACCAAACAAGTCAAGGAAACAATTCAAACAGTTCACAGTTTGAAAGAAGAATTAGAAACAATAAAGAAAACACAGAATGCGGGAATGCTGGAAATAGAATAGCTGGGTAAACAATCAGGAACCACTGATGTAAGTATAACCAAAAGAATCCAAGAAATGGAAGAGAGGATCTCAGGTTTTGAATACTCACTAGAGGATACGCAGTCATCAACCAAAGAAAATGTCAAGTCTAACAAATCCCTAACAGAAAATATCCAGGAAATATGGGACAACCATGAAAAGAACAAACCTAAGGGTAATTGATTTGGAAGAAGGTGAAGAAACCCAACTCAAAGGTGCAGAAAACATATTCAACAAAATCATAGAGGAAAACTACCCCACCCTAAAGGATATGCCTATGAAAGTACAAGAAGCTTACAGAACACCAAATAGACTGGACCACACTCCCCTTGCCACATAATAATCAAAACACCAAACTTACAAAATAAAAAGAAGATATTAAGAGCAGCAAAGGAAACAGGTCAATTAACATATAAATGCAGACCTACCAGAATCACACCCGACTTCTCAATTGAAACTTTGAAAGCCAGAAGGTCCTAGATAGATGTTCTACAAACACTAAGGGAACATGGATGCCAACACAGACTACTGTACCAAGCAAAGCTTTCAATCACTATAGATGGAGAAAACAAGATATTCCATGAGAAAACCAAATTTAAGCAATACATATCCACAAATCCAGCCCTACAGAAATTACTGGAAGGAAAACTCCAATGCAATGAAGATAACTATGCTCAAAAAAAACATAGGCAATAGATAATCCCACTTTACCAAACACCAAAGGGGGGGGAATCTACACATAATAATACCACACCAACAAATCCAAAACAACAAGAATAAACAATCAATGATCATTAATATCCCTCAATGTCAATAGTCTTAACTTGCCAATAAAAAGATACAGGCTAACAGAATGAATACAAAGACAGAATCCATCCTTCTGCTGCATACAAAAAGCACATCTCAATGTCAAAGACAGACTTTCCCTCAGAGTAAAGGGTTGGGAAAATATTTTCCAATCGAATGAACCCAAGAAACAAGCTGGTGTAGCAATCCTAATATCTAACAAATTAGACTTCAAACTAAAATCATTCAAAAGAGATGAAGAAGACAAAACGACAGCCCACAGAATGGGCAAAGATATTTACCAACCCCACATCTGACAGAGGGCTGATCACCAAAATATACAATGAACTTAAGAAGCTAGTCACCAAAACACCAAAAAAAGAAAAAAAAACAATTAAAAAGTGGAGTGCAGAATAGTGAATTCTCAACAGAGGGATCTAAAATGGCTGAAAGACACTTAAAGAAGCACTCAACATCCTTAGCCATCAGGAAAATGCAACTCAAAACCACTCTGAGATACCATCTTACTCCTTTCAGAATGGCTAAAATCAATAACACCAATGACAGTCTATGCTGGAGGAGATGGAGAAAGAGGAACACTCTTCCATTGCTGGTGGGAGTGCAAAGTTTTACAACCACTTTGGAAATTAGTATGGCGGTTTCTCAGGAAAATGGGAATCAGTCTACCTCAAGATCCAGCAATTCCTCTCTTGGGCATATACCCAAAGATTGCACATTCATATAACAAGGACTCCTACCTCCCTCCTGCCTCCCTCATTCTTCCAATTTGTTCAGGCGCTCTTGTCACTTTCCCCTTTCATATTCAAGTATGTTCATAGCAGCATTATTTGTAATAGCCAGAACCTGGAAGCAACCTGATTGCCCCTCAATTAAAGAATGGATAGAGAAAATGTGTTACATTTACACAATATAATACTACTCATCGGGGGGGAAAAAAAAACAATGGAATCCTGAAATTCGCAGGCAAATGGAATTTCTGTTTTAAAAGAGATTCCTAAATACAGAATTCTCGACAGAGGAATCTAAAATGGCTGAAAGACACTTAAGAAAGTGCTCAACATCCTTAGCCATCAGGGAAATGCAAATCAAACCAACTCTGAGATATCATATTACACCAGCCAGAATGGCTAAAATCAAAAACACCAGTGATAGTTTATGCTGGAAAGGATATGGAGAAAGGGGAATACTCCTCCATTGCTGGTGGGAGTGCAAGTTTGTACAGCCAGTTTGGAAATCAGTATGGCACTTTCTCAGGAAATTGGGAATCACTCTACCTCAAGAATCAGCAATTCCACTCTTACCCAAAGGATGCACATTCATACAAGGACATCTGTTCAACTACGTTCATAGTAGCATTATTTGTAATAGCCAGAACCTGGAAGCAACCTAGATGCCCCTCAACCAAAGAATGGACAAAGAAAATGTGGTACATTTACACATGAAGTACTACAAAGGGGAAAAAACAATGGAATCTTGGAAATTCCAAGACAAATGGATGGAACTAGAGGAAACCATCCTGAGTGAGGTAACCCAGACACAGAAAGACAAATGTGGTTTGTACTCACTCATATATGGATATTAGACATAGAACAAATGATTACCAACCTATAATCCACACCTCCAGAGAAATTAAGAAACAAGGAGGACCCTAAGAGACATGCATAGTCCCTTGGAAAAGAGGAAAGTGACAAGAGCGCCTGAACAAATTGGAAGAATGAGGGAGGCAGGAGGGAGGTAGGAGAAAGAGGAGGTCAGAAGAGGAGAGGAGAGGAGCAGAGAGGAGACAATGAGGTATCAGGACGATTTAGTCAGGTGATGAATAGAAGAAAGCAAAAACAGAGATACCTTAATAGAGGGAGCCATTATAGGTTTAAAGAGAAATCGGACACTAAGGAAAGGTCTAGAAATCCCCAAGGACTCTAACTAAGAATCTAAGCAATAGTAGATGGACTGCCTTAAATGTACTTTCCCTATAATGAGATTGATTACTACATTAAATGTCATCCTAGAGCCTTCATCCAGTAGCTGGTGGAGGCAGAAGCAGAGATCCACAGCTAAACACTGAGCCACACTACTGCAATTGAGTTGTAGAGATGGAGGAGTGATAAACTAAGGTGTCAAGACCATGCTGGATAAACCCATAGAAACAGCTGACCTGAGCAAGAGGGAAGTCATGGACCCCAGCCAGACATCTGGGGAACCAGCATAGGACTGATCCAGGCCTCCTGAACTTGGCTGACATTTTGGAGGCCTGAGCAGTCTATAGGGCCTCTTGCAGTGGAACCAGTATTTATTCCTAGTGCACGAATGGACTTTGGGAGCCCATTCCTCCAGGTTGGGATACAATCTCAGCCTAAATACATGGGGGAGGACCTAGGCCCCACCCCAAATGAGATGACAGACTTTGGTGCTCCCCCATGAAAGGCCTCACTGTCCCTGAGGAGTGGCTAGGGAGTGTGATGGGGCGAGGGTGTTGGTGGGAGTCATGGAAGGATGGGAAAGAGAGAGAACTGGGATTGATATATAAAATAAGATTGTTCCTACTTTAAATAAGAAAATATCAAACAGGAAAAAAATATGAAAGATTCCTTCCCTTACAGTGGAAACCAAGGTCCCAGGTGTTATCATATGTCACCAGTACCCAGACAATTTTTTTCTCCATTTTTTATTTATATTAGAAACAAAATTGTTTTACATGTCAATTCCAGTTCCCTCTCCCTCCCTTTCCTCCTGCCCCCCCCAACTAATACCCTACCTATCCCATACCATTTCTGCTCCCCAGGGAGAGTGAGGTCCTCCATGGGGTGGTCTTCAGAGTCTGTCATATCCTTTTACCCAGACCATTTTTAAAGGTTCACTCAAGAGTTTTACCTTTGGTGCTTATGTTAGTAATTTGGCCTGGTGACCAGTGTCATTAGTTTGTCAAATGAATATAATTCAGTACTTTAATACTAGCTTTGTGATAAATAGAAAACAATTATCTTGACTCAGATTCTTGTGAGGAGAATAGTGCCCAACTCTATTTTCAAGTTCAATACTATATTACACATATCTAAATAGATGCATGCATGTATGAAAAACAATAATGCAGAACTGGGTGGTGGTGGCACCTGCCTTTAACCCCAAAGCTAGGGAAGCAGCAGTAGGCAGATCTCTGAGAGTTCAAGGCCAGCCTGGTCTACAGAGTGAC
Source organism: Cricetulus griseus (assembly GCF_003668045.3). Classification (NCBI taxonomy): domain Eukaryota; kingdom Metazoa; phylum Chordata; class Mammalia; order Rodentia; family Cricetidae; genus Cricetulus; species Cricetulus griseus. The sequence continues at coordinate 76,380,266 of NC_048601.1, read as the reverse complement.
TTCCAAGACAGCCAGACCTACAAAAAGACACCTTGTCTCAAAAGTAACAAGGAAAGGACAGAAGGAAGGAAGAAAGGAAGGAAGGAAGGAAGGAAGGAAGGAAGGAAGGAAGGAAGGAAGGAAGGAAGGAAGAATGCAGAAGTTAGTGGTGAGCTCACTTTAAAACCTTCCCATGGATATGAGACATGTTATCAGACATTTTATATTTTCATGATTTTTTCCTCTTAAAAAGATTAATCTAGTAAATGAATAGATTCATCCCAGTTGCCAGCCAAACATTTAATTCTCCAACCAACATATGTTTACAATAGCTGTGCAGTGATGTTCTGTGTTTTAAAGATCCAGGACAGTGTTACAAGCTCTTTTTGCTCTTGAACAGAGCCAAAATTTGATTCGCCAATGACATGGTAGCTCATGACCATCTATCTATAACTAGTTCCAGGAGATCCATGGACTTCTGACCCAGGCAAGCAAGTGGTGAGCAGACATAAATGGAAGCAAAACAATCAAGTATAAAAAATAAAATAATAAATCTTAATAAATAAAAGCTCCAGGTTAAAACTTCATCAAGTGTTGGTCTTCAACCTCTAAGAACTGTAGCTCAATTCCCACTTTAAAATTTCAAATGGTTAAACCATATATGTATAACCATTTATGATTAATTATGTATCTACAACTTATTAATATACAACATGTATTATAAGCCATATTAAAGAGGACAAATCAATATAAAGATAATACTCTAATATTTTTTCTTATTCCAAGCTTTATACTCCAACCTCACCATTTCACACCCATTGCTTTGTAAATGTTCATCACATATAGAACAGGACACATCTTCTAATTGATCAAGTGGCATCTTTCTCTTGGGTTCACCCAAGTTGAACTAGACCAGAAAAGTCCATAGCTAACATAGCTACAAACTGAGATGTTAATTTATATATTCACTGAGAAAATTCACTTGTTTTATATAAAAAATTGGCTATGTTGAGGTCAACCTAATTAATCTGCACATTCTATAAAAACCCTCTAAAATGAAGACATACATACCCTCGAGCTCTGAGGTTTTGTTTGGGCTTCTGTTTTTAAGACAGGACCTCATTCTGTGATCACGCTGGCCTTGGCCTTCCTATGTAGCCCAGTATGTTCTCAAATTCATGTTCCTTCTGCTTCTGTCTCCTGAGTGCTGCAGTGACTAGTATACACACCAATCAAAGATGTTAATTTTTATTTAAATTTTAAGTATTTATTAGACATTTTTAATTGATGACTCTGGCAATTCCATAACAGAAGAACAAAAAGAATTATCCAAAGGTAATATAACCAGGAACCCATAGAATAGAAGAAAAGACCAGAGATAGAGTCTACAAAGTACTACAGTGCCAAGGAGAATTGGACCCTCTATGGCACACTGTATAAACACCTTGAAGTCTGTAAGAGTGTGAAGGTTGGGGCTACTCAGGCTGATAGAAAAACAGTGAAGCACATTTAGAGCAGACACTGAAGGTGGTGGTTATTTCTCTTTCTGGATTTCCCAATATTTTAAGTTATAATATTTAGTTGTAAGTACTAAAACCCAAAGTAAGCCCACAAATATTCATAATCCTGGAGAAGCCATCACAATTAAATTGAACTAAACTAAAACACTAAGCAATCTGTGAGCAGCTGCCTGAAGAAAGGTGGAACAAAAGACACCAAGAGCTGATTCCTATGTGGATCCACATTCTTCCAAGGAAATCACATTACCTTTTCATTATCACAGCACTGAATTTCAGAACAGTCTTGTTTTATGAGATTATCATGGCCTTTTTTTTATCTGCTTTGAGGAGGTAGTAAAATAATGAACATATAAACATACTACATCAAGTATCATTTCACTTTAATTTTTACCATATTTAGTAATCACCAAAAAGCAGTATGACTGCTCAGAGAGAACATAAAGTGATTATGAAATGTTCATATACCAAGATACATGGTGTTGGCTATCAGCAACATTAATAAGTCAGCAGGAATCTCAGGAAGATTAGCCACCCAAACTAGTTCCATGAGAGGATCTTTATGAAATACATAATTCCAGCAGGAAATATGGTGACTACTTATTAATAAGGTATAAATTCTTAGCAATTACTTGATAGTCTAAAATAATATAAATGTGTAAGTGACTCTTTGGAAATTGAGTTTACACAGGGGCAACTGAAAGCACACAGACACTGACTAGAATATTACAATTTGACAGTTATGAGGCAGTTCCCCTGAGATGAAGCAGCAGTAGCAGCAGCAGCAAAATTGTCTGTCACTGCAGAGACTGAGGGGAAGCAGTCAGACCCAGAGCTTGATCACACATAACATGGTGTAGGTCTGGGAAAGATATGAAAATGTTCACAGGAAGTGTGTGTGTGTGTGTGTGTGTGTGTGTGTGTGTGTGTGTGTGTGTGTGTGTAATATTATTTTACCAACAAGAATAAGAATGGAGCAATAGCATAATGTATGCCAAGGCTAAAAACATGAACACCTGTATATCACTTGAGTGAAACTCTGTGAGTTATATCAAATATGTTCATGTTATACAATGAACTTTAAAGAAAATGAAGAATGTGTCCTCTGTTTTCTGGTTGACTTGATCAGAGTTATGGGCCCTGCCTAGGCCAGACTTTTAAAGTAAATTTTTCAAAACAAATGAAAGTTCCTTAATGCTTGCAAACATTAACTCATATTTCTAACAATTGATTTTTGTGTTGTTGATACTCTGTGGCCAGTGACTTAATCACAGTTACTGGCTTCATTTTGGTCCTTTTCATTGATAATGATTTCAAAATTATACAAGATCAATTTTCTACTTTAATTTTGTTGTATTTTTCTGTGAGAGAGAGAGGGTCTCACTCTGTAGGTCAAACTGACTTCAATCAAACTCATGATGCTCCTGCCAGAGTCCCCACATTTCCATTTAATCTCCTATATACATTAGTAAGTGATAGTCAAGCAAGAAGAAATGCACTTGTGATATTTAGCAGTTAAACTTAAATTAACTTGGCATATTTTGTGAATGTGTATTTTGCAACTATTAGAAGAGACACTGGTAATTTAGTTTAAAGTAATTTTATACAATTTAAAAATGGCAAATATTGTTCTCACTGCTAATGAAAAGCTTATTCAATATTATATATCAGTATCAATGTACAAATCCAACTTAGAAAACTTGAAAAATGAAAAATTAATTTATTTTAATTAAAACACTCAAGAGTCTGACTGAAATTTCCAATGTGTAAGGTGAGATTTCCAGATACTGTTAAAATACCTAGAAAAGATCTACCTTATGACAAATCATTGCAATAGAATAAACAAATCTGTTAAAATTTTAAAATTTATTATACAAGATTAAGAACATAATATGTTTTACTAGGCCGTGAGTTGAAACTTTCTTAAGCACTCCTAAGTATATGCAAAATTAACAGAATAGAAAATTACTAATAAAAACTGAATTAGTTAATATTTGTTATAAATTCCTAGCTTAAGATTTATATAAATTCATAAAGCCATTTAACTTGAGAAAATTTGTAAAATGAGTAAATAAAAATTACATTTCAAATGTATCAATATTATAAATATATCCATGCAAACCAATAAGTGTGTGTTCTTTGTTTTTCACCCTCTAAGTTATTTCAGGTGTTTTGTTATAGTGATAGAAAACTAAAACAGCTGCCATTAGCTAGGAGAATGTTTTTAGAATTCCTGTAGTATACACTTAGGAGAATGTATAGTCAGGTGTGATGGTTAAAATATTACACTTGGGGCTATTTTCCTATCTATTGGTGTACATTCATTCGAAAAAGAGGTGGGTTTCATGACATTTTCATTTACTATATAATATCCACTGATAGTCTTCCACCCTGTTAGCCTATCCTAACTGTATCCACACTTTTGCTAGGTCATGTCCTCTTCCCCATTCTGCTATCACATATATTATATTCAAAGATCATAGTCAGTGGAATCTATTTTCTTTACAAATCATTACAATGATATTTTATCTATACAAGCATCTGTGGTGTTTCCTCATGATACATTATAGTAAAAGTAAATTTCTAAGCAGAGACTTTCTATTTTATTATAGAAAACGCTAAGTCATTTCAACACCTACTTAGAGCTCTCTATTAATGAAGAGAAAAAGAAACACTCACCCATCTGGGCCTTTGATTAGCATCCATGTAGAATGAGGCCTTAAGAAGCAGTTATAATGAAGAAATGTCATCAGCTCATCTCCCTCTATACCCATAATTATCATGTCACCTAGAAAAGGATAGTTTTGATCTTGAGGTTGTCAGAAAGTGGTACCAGCTGATGGGAAAGTGAACTTTTCTAATTCCAGAAAATGGTGGAATGGGAACAGCTGAGCTCTGGGTTTGCCATGTGTGAGCTATTCTCCCCAGGCCATATCTGTCTGTGTGGATTAGCTGATCCCAGTCCTTGTGAACAAAAAAAAAAAGGAAAAATAATAACATCCCTTTTAACAGAGGCAGAAAAACATTTCAGATGTCCCCAAGGTATCCTTCCTGTTTCCAACCATTCATGATAGCCTCCCTACTGACTCCATGATCTCAGGTAGAAATCAGTAACACTTTTGCTAAAGTTAAGACAAACTCAACTCCTCCCAACACGCTGAGAGAGAGGAAACTTTGTAAAGAGAGCACAGATTTGAGGTTTTATAACCCTGTTACCAGCAAAAGTAAGCTGTGGGGCTGGAAACATAGGTCGTTTGATAGAGTGCATGCCTAGAAATATGAATTCCTGGGTTTGGAACACAGCACCACATAATCCAACATAGTAAATGCACACATATATAATTACTACACGCAGGAAGTAAAGGTGGAAGATGAGAAATTCAAGGTTGTCTGCTACATGGCCAGTTTGAGGCTAGTGGGAGAATATGCTTTATTTCCCTACCAGAACACTTCCTTCCTCTACAGTTTAGGCATGAACACTACAGGCTCCTCTTGTGGACTGTCCTTCTATTCTTACTCCTTAATGTACTCTGAAGAGGGTACTCACAGGATTATTCATATTATACACTCAAAAGAAGAAACAAACATCCCTTGGTTTTGATACATAACTGACTATGACTCCCTTTCAATAAAGTATACTTTATCTGAAAATATACTTCAGTCCTAATTATGACTGCCACCTTAGTTATTCTCTTGATTCAAATCCATCTCATTTTTGAAATGGTGACATTTGGGCAAACAAGATGGATAGTTAGGTAAAGGCATCTTCCACCAAGCCTCATCACTGGCTTTCAACCCCAAGAACCAACATGGTAGGAGAGAACTTCCACAAGTGTATCTCTGGCCTCCACATACACAATGTGGCATCAATGTTCACACTCACATAAATAAATAACTAAATAATAACATTTATTTTGTAAACCAACAAGACTTCTAATAGGTTACCAGCTCTCTACGTGGAAAGTGGCTGAGGGAAAGACAGGCAAATTTTCTTGATGGATTGTCTTTGTATTGCCAGCCCCTAAATAATGACATGGAGACTACTTATTAATTGTGAAAGCTTGGCTTCTAGCTTGCTTAGGCTTGTTCTCAACTAGCTCTTATAACTCAAATGATCTGCTTTTATTAATCTACTTTCTGGTATGTGGCTCTTGTCTATCCTCAGTATGGCACATCTGACTTCTTCCAAGTCTGATGGCAAATTTGAGCACCTAGATTCCTCTTCTCAGTTTTTCTCTTACTGCCTGGCAGTCCTGCCTATTCTCTCTTGCCTAGCCATTGGTCATGTACCTCTTTATTAAACCAATCAGAAGATTTCTTAGGCAGAAATACATTGTTTCCATGTACACAAATATTACTCAAAAAAGACATAATTAGCATTGTGGCAGAAATTTATGATGTTTTTAGTTATATTTTTAACATTTAGGAGAATTTCATGAGTACTTTATTTATAAGATTTAACCTAGAAGAGAACAAGAATTAGGAGGGAGCAGGGACAGGAACTTGGGAAAAGTTAGAGAGACAACAAGACAAAAATTATTTAAAATAAAATTAATACAACAAATCTATGAACAGAGTATTGGTGCTTTGAAAAGATGATCAAGAGTCCTAGGTAGAGCAATAAGAAAACAAAAGGAGATCAAGAGGATACAAATTGGAAAGGAAGAAGTCAAACTTTCACTTTCAGATGATATGATAGTTTACATAAGTGGCCTGAAAAACTCTACTGAGGAACTACTACATCTGATAAACACCTTCAGCAAAGTGGCAGGATGTTGGGAGCCGAATCTCAGGGCTTGGCATGAGATCCTAGGCCATGCTTGGCAGGCCACATAGTTAACCTTTACATAGCAGCTCCTTAGAACCTCAGCTCAAGAAAAGAAACAACTAAACACAGTCCTCCACCCACAGGCTCAGCCTCCTAGGCAACCCCTTCCTGAACCTCTTACTCATGAACTCTTTACCCAGCCAAGCATCCTCTTTGTGGCTTCCTAATATCCTGCCTATACCAACACCTGGTATGCAAACAACCCATTCTGCCCCTTCCCATATCCTGACTATATAAGGATTGTCTTGTAAAACAATCATGTTTCTAATTCAAATAGAAAAAATAAATAAAAAAGAATTTCCATCTTAGGCTTATTTGTTTCAATGCTTGGTCTCTGGCAAATATTTGGGAAGGATTAGGAAGTATGGCTTAGCTATACTAGGTGTGGTCTTGTTGGAGGAGGTATGTCACTGGGCATAGGCTTTGAGGATTCAAAAGTGCACTCCAAGCTCAGTGTGTCTCTTTAAGCCTGTGACTTCAGGTGTGAGTTCTCAGCTACTGCTCCAGTGTCATGCCTGCCTGCTGGCCAACAGTGCTCCCTCCCAAGATAAAGGACTAACTCTCTGAACATGTAGCCAAACCCCTAGTTAACTGCTTCCTTTTATGAGTTGCCTCAATCATGATATCTGATTTAAGGCGATAGAAAAATAACTAAGATTATATTTAAGCTCATACTCATATCATGGAACAGTTAGCACATCATACATAACAGCAGAGTCTGCTCTGTTCACCTGACTTGATTCTTTCCACACCATTTCCAATCTCTAGACACATCTCATCACCACAACTTCTCTTCTCCCCCAAACTCCTCCTTCCATAACAAACACAAAACTAACAAAAAAATCCACATGCCCAGATCTCATCTCAGGAATAACAACAGTATGAAAGATCAAGCCAGTGTCTTCTGTCAAAAATTTACTTGTTCTGTATAAATGCTTTCCAATTACATATAGGTACCTAGGACACAGAATTTAAAAGAATAATTATAACCCTACTCAAAGAATTCAAGGAGACACAAAGAAACAGCTCAACAAAATGAAGGGAAAAGAGCATAATGATCAAATGATGCCCAAGAAAACACAAACTAAAGGCTTAAGTTTGTCCAACTTATCGAACAGCAGAGAATAACCATGCAAATGAACAAAACCAGAAATGAAAAGGGGGCATAACAACGGACACTGAGGAAATCCAGAGACTCTTCAGGTCATACTTTGAAAACCTGTACTCCACAAAATTTGAAAATTTAAAGGAAATGGACAATTTTCTGGACAGATATCACTTACCAAAATGGAATCAAGAACAGATAAGCAACTTAAACAGACCTATAAACCCTAAGGAAATAGAAGCAGTCATCAAAAGTCTCCCAGCCAAAAAAAGCCCAGGGCCAGATGGCTTCAGTGCAGAATTCTACAAGCAATTCAAAGAAGAACTAATACCAATACTCCTCAAAATGTTCCACACAATGGAAGCAGAAGGTTCATTGCCAGTCTCTTTTAAAGAGACTAAAATTACCTTGGTACCCACTCGAAGCAAAGACACATCTAAGAAAGAGAACTACAGACCAATATCGCACATGGACATTGATACAAAAATACTCAAGCCAGGATAGGCTCCAAAGCTACAGAGAGAAACCCTGTCTCGAAAAACCAAAAATAAATAAATAAATAAATAAATAAATAAATAAATAAATACTTATAAACCGAATGCAAGAATATATCAGAAAAATCATCCACCATGATCAGCATTCAAAAATCTATCAATGTAATCCACCATATAAACAAACTGAAAAAGAAAAACCATATGATTATCTCACTAGATGATGAAAAAGCCTTTGACACAATCCAACACCCCTTCATGACAAAGGTCCTGGAGATATCAGGGATAACAGGAACATAACTGATCACAATAAAATCAATAGAGAGTAAACCAACAACCAACATCAAACTAAATGGAAAGAAACTCAACATGATTCTTCTAATATCAAGAACAAGAAAAGGCTGTCCACTCTCTCCATATCTCTTCAATATTGTCCTTGAATTTCTAGCTAGAGCAATAACACAACAAAAGGAGATCAAGGGGATACAAATTGGAAAGGAAGAAGTCAAACTTTCACTATTTGCAGATGATCTGATAGTCTACATAAGTGAGCAAAAAAAATCTATGAGGGAGCTCCTACAGCTGATAAACACCTTCAGAAAAGTGGCAGGATATAAGATTAACTCAAAAAAAATCAGTAGCCCACTATATGCAGATTATAAATGCATGGAGAAAGAAATCAGAGAAACATCACCCATTACAATTGCCAGAAACAACATAAAATACCTTGGGGTAAGGCTAACCAAAGAAGTGAAAGACCTGTATCATATGAATTTTGAGTTTTAAAGAAAGAAATTAAAGAAGATACCAAAAAATGGAAAGATTGCCCATGCTCTTGGGTAGGTAGGATTAACATACTAAAAATAGGATTCTTGCCAAAAGCAAACTACAGATTCAATACAATCCCCATCAAAATACCAGCATAATTCTAAACAGGCCTTGAAAGAACAAATACTCAGCTTTATATGGAAAAACAAAAAACCCAGGGTAGTTAAAAGAAGCCTGTACAATAAAGGAACTTATGGAAGCATTACTATCTCTAACTTCAAACTCTATTATAGAACTATAGTCCTGAAAACAGCTTGGTATTGACACAAAAATAGTCAGGTAGACCAATGGAATGGCATTGAATATTGAGATATTAAGCCACACATCTACGAACACCTGATTTTTGCCAAATAATCTAAAAGTATACAATGAAAACAAGAAAGCGTCTTCAACAAATGGTGCTGGCATAACTGGATATTGACATGTAGAAGACTGCAAATAGATTTTTTTTTGGTTCACTATTTTTATTTTTATTTTTTCCTCCATTTTTATTTAAATTAGAAACAAGATTGTTTTACCTGTCAATCCCAGTTCCCTCTCCCTCCCCTCCCCTGCCCCCCACTAACACGCTACCTATCCCATACCATTTCTGCTCCCCAGGGAGAGTGAAGTCTTCCAAGGGGGGTCTTCAGAGTCTGTCATATCCTTTGGAATAGGGCCTAGGCCCTCCACCATGTGTCTAGGCTGAGGGAGTATCCTTATACGTGAAATGGGCACCCAAAATCCATTCCTATGCTACCGGTACGTACTGATCTACTACAAGAGGCCCCATAGATTTCTGATGCCTCCTCATTTACCCCCACATTCATAGAGTCTGGGTCAGTTCCATGCTACTTTCCCAGTGACCAGTCTGTGGGCCAAGAGCTCCCACTTGTTCAAGTCAGCTGTTTCTATGGGTCTCAACAGTCTTCTCTTGTCCACTTTGCTCATCACTTCTCCTCCTCTGCAACTGGATTCCAGTTCAGTTCAGTGTTTAGCTGTGGGTATCTGCTTCTACTCCCATCAGCTGCTGAATGAAGACTCTAGGATGGCATATAAGTTAGTCATCAATCTCATTATTAGGGGTGGGCATTTAAGGTCGCTTCTCCACTGTTGATTAGATGGTAAGATAGTATCATCCTTGTAAATCTCTGGACATTTCCCTAGTGCCTGACTTCTCTTTAAACCTATACTGGCTCCCTCTCTGGTGCCATCTCTTATTTTGCTCTCCTCTATTCTTCCCACACACAACCTTCCTGCTCCTTTATATCCTCCTTACTCCTCCTCTTCTCCCCTTCATATTCTCCTAGCTCCCTCTCCCCTCTCTCTATGCTCCCTATTTGCTCAGGAGATCTTGTCCCTTCCCCCTGCTCAGGGGACGAAATATGTCTCCCTTAGAGTCTTCCTTGTTGCCAGACTTCTCTATTGGTGTGGTTTGTAGGCTGGCAATCCTTTGATCTATGTGGAAAATCCATATATGAGTGAGTACATATCAAGTTTGTCTTTTTGTGACTGTTTAACCTTGCTTAGAATGGTTTCCTCTGGCTCTATCCATTTGACTGGGAATTTCAAGATATCATTGGCTTTTTTCCCCTGAGCCGTACTCCATTGTGTAAATGAACCACATTATCTGTATCCATTCTTCAGCTGAGGGGCATCTAGGCTGCTTCCAGGTTCTGGCTATTACAAATAATGCTGCTGTGAACATAGTTGAACAGATGTCTTTGTTGTATGAATGTGCTTCTTTTGGGCATATGCCTAAGAGTGGGATTGCTGGATCTTGTGGTAGACTGATTCCCATTTTCCTGAGGAGTCGCCATACTGATTTCCAAAGTGGCTGTGCCAGTTTGCACTCCCACCAGCAGTGGAGTGTTCACATTTTCCCATATCCTCTCCAGCATAACTTATCATTGGTGTTTTTTATTTTAGCCATTTTGACTGGAGTAAGATGGAATACCAGAGTTGTTTTGATTTGCATTTCCCTGATGGCTAAGGATTTTGAGCACTTTCTTAATTGTCTTTTAGCCATTTTAGATTCCTCTGTTGAGACTAGTCTTCTCTATCACCAAGCACAAAACTTAAGTGCAAATGGATCAAAGACCTCCACATGAATCAATCCACATTGAACCTCTTAGAAGAGAAAGTGGGTGGTACCCTTGAACAAAATTGTACAGGAGATCTCTTTATGAACATAACACCAGTAGCACAGACATTGAGATCGACAATTAATAAATGGGACCTCCTGAAACTGAGAAGCTTCTGTAAGGCAAAGGAAACAGTCAACAAGACAAAAGAGCCCACAGAATGGGAAAAGATCTTCACCAAATAATCCAATTAAAAGGTGGGGTCAGAACTAAATAGAGAATTCTCAGTAGAGGAATCTAAAATGGCTGAAAAATGCTTAAGAAAGTGCTCAACATCCTTAGCCATCAGGGAAATGCAAATCAAAACAACTCTGAGATACCATCTTTCACCAGCCAGAATGGTTAAAAACAAAAATACCAATGATAGCTTATGCTGGAAAGGATGTGGAGAAAGGGGAACTCTCCTCTACTGCTGGCAGGAATGCAAACTTGTGCAGCCACATTGGAAATAAGAATGTTGATTCCTCAGTAAAAATTTGAATCAGTCGACCACAAGATCCAGCCATTCCACTCTTAGGCATATACCCAAAGGATGCACATTCATACAACAAGGATATCTGTTCAACTATGTTCATAGCAGAATTATCTGTACTAGTCAGAACCTGGAAGCAACCTAGATGCCCCTGAACTAAGAATTGATGGAGAAAATAATGTACATTTACAAAATGGAATACTACTCAGTGGGGAGAAAAAAATGAAATTTTGAAATTCACAGGCAAATGCATGGAACTGAAAGAAACCACCCTGAGTGAGGTAACCTGGTCACAGAAAGACAAGCACGGTATGTACTCACTCATATATGCATATTAGAGATAGAGAAAAGGACTATCAAAATACTCTCCACACCAACAGACCAGATAAGAAAGGGAAGGATCATAAGAGAGAAATACATGGTCCCCCAAAGAAGGAGAAAGGTACAGGAACTTCTGAGCAATTTGGAAGCATACGGGGAGAGGGGATGGAAGTAGGAAAAATATAAGAGAAAAGGGAGGAGGAGGAGAACAAGAGGGATTAGGAGGACTGACTCAGGGGAGGAATAGAGGAGAACAGCAAAACAGAAACCTTAATAGACTGAGACAGTAAATGTTTAAGAGATGACACCAACTAAGAATGTACGCAATAATGCAGGGCCTACCTTTAATACTATTCCCCTATAATGAGATTGATGACTACCTTATATGCCATCCTAGAGCCTTCATCCAGTAGGTGATGGAAGCAGAAGCAGGCACTCAAAGCTAAGTACTTAGCCATACTCCTGAAATCCAGTTTCAGTTGGAGGAGGGATGAGCAAAAGAGACAAGACAATGTTGGAGAAACCTACAGAAACAGCTGACCTGACCTACAGAAACAAGGACACCAGTCGTAAAGCTGGGGAACCAGCATTGCACTGAACCAAGACCTCTGAATGTGAGTGCCAATTAGGAGGCCTGGGCAGTCCATGGGACCTCTAACTGTGGAACCAGTATTTACCCCTATCATACAAATGAACTTTGGGAGTCCAATCCTTATGGAGGAATACTATTTCTGCTCAGATACATGGAGGAGGGCCTAGGACCTCCTCCAAATGGTGTGACAGACTTTGAAGAACCCATGGAAGGCCTCACTATCCTTGGCGAGCAGGGTGGGTTGGGGGTGCTGGTAGGGGGTCATGGGAGGATGGTAAAGAGAGGGAACCAGGGCATTGATATGTAAATGATTGTTTCTAAATAAAATAAGTAAATAAAAATAATGCAAAGAGAAATATTAAACAAAATAAAACATGTTGTTTTAGACACCATCAGGAATTAGCTTGGATTCCTGAAATTATTTCTCATATTGAACTATCAAAAAATCTAATAATCACCTAAAGAACTTTTCAATATCCCTAGTCATCAGGGAAATGCAAATCAAAACTACTTTGAGATTTCATCTTACACCAATCAGAAAGGCCAAGATCAATAAAAAAAATTACAGCTTATGGTTGGAAGGATATAGAGTAAGGAGATCTCTGATCCACTGCTGTTGGGAGTGTAAACTTCTATGTCCACTGTGAAAATCAGTGTGGCAGTTCCTCATGAAGCTGGGAATGGATACAGATATACCATTATTGGGCTCATACCTAAAGGACACTTCATCATACAGCAGACATACTTGGTTAACCATGTTCATTGTTGTACTTCACAATATTCAGAAATTTGAAACAACCTAAATATCCGCCCATGAATGAATAATAAAGAAATGTGGTAGGTTTACACACTGGAATATTACTGGCATTTAAAGTAATGAAACCCAAGTGAGAATCATACCCTTAGAACAATGAGCCACTGTTCAAGACTCCCTGAGGGAGGATGTCATTTTGGAAGTCTGGCAATCTATGCAGCCCCTGGTAGTGGATCAGTAGTTACCCCTAGTACACAAATGGATTTTGGGAGCCCATTCCACATGGAGGGAAACTCTCTCAGCCTAGACACAAAGGGGAGGGTCTAACACTGCTCCAAATTGTATGACAAAAACATTTAAGATTCCCCCAGGGAAGGCCTCCTGCTCCTGGGAAGCAGAAAGTGGTTGGGATGCGGGGAGGAGAGGCAGAGGACAAGGGGAGGGAGAGGGAACTAGGATTCACATTTAAAAGAAGCTTGTTTCTAATTAAAAAAAATAATGAAACCACAAAATTTTGAGGTAAATGGATAAAACTAGAGAAAAAAAAATGTGATTCTGAATGAGGTAAACCATACCCAGAAATACGAATGCAGTATGTTTATATGTGGATTTTTAGCAGTTAAGTCATTGATGATAAGCTACAGCAGATATAACCACAGAGGTTAGGTATAGAGTAAGGGAGTAGAAAGTGGATAGATCTCCTTAGGAAGGGCAAATAGAATAGATAGGGATGGATGGATGGATGGATGGATGGATGGATGGATGGATGTAAAGAGTTGGAATGGGAGGGTCAAACAGGGATACAAAGGAAGGTGGAGGAATGAAGGGTAATGCATAGAGATATAACTAAATCTAAAGAACATTTGAGGGGTTGTATGGAAAGCTAGTACACTTGGAACTTGCATATATATGAAGGTGACCCAAATGAAATCGCCATATAACAAGGAAGACAGAATCTTAATAGAACATATCTATTCACCAAGTAAAGATCCCTGGGACAGGAATGGGTTATATCAATGGAGTTATTGGACAAATAGGCCCCAATGGAAACTGCCAAACAACTGAGACTACTGCCAAGCATATTGGTTATTCTCCACAAAATTATAGTTAGGCCTTATTACTGAAGACAACACTTACACAAACCACTGAATGTGGAGAGTTTGAGCTGAAGCCTGTCTAGAATCTTCACCCCTATAGATTAGGATTCATCATTCTGGAAGGTACTCTGAACACTACTGAAAGAGAAAAGTAAACATAAACCCACTTACAAACCCTTCAATCTACAATGGTGACCTGCCTGCAAGATATGCTGGTGCAGTCACACAAAGCCTATGGGAGTAACCAACCATTATCCGATTTGATTTAAAGCATGTACTCTGTGAGATAAAACCCAGAACTGGAACAATTTGGGTAGTTATAAAACGGAGATTAGATTGTTCAGGGACCTTGGAGAAAACCAAATACTACTGTTCTGCTAAAAGAATGTAGCAATAAAATGACTCCTAATGGCATTCTGCTATACTCATAGATCAGTGCCTTGCTCAACCATCATCAGAGAAGCTTCCTCCTGGAGCAGAGGGAAACAAAAACAGAGATCCAGAGCCAGAAAATACGCAGAGAGAGACCTCAAAACACTCAGCACTAAATGGGATGTCTCCATTAATTCTTTCCCCTCATGGCTCAGGAAACTGTGTGGAAAAGAGGTAGAAAGAGTGTCAGAGCTAGAGGGATTGAGAACACCAAGGAAACAGGGCCTTCTACACACATCACACTAACACATAACAGAGACTGTAGCAGCATGCACAGGACCTGCACAGGTCTGCACCAGATGGAAACCTAGAGCTGAGAGGACAAGTGGACATAGGCCCTCACTCCTAACCCAGAAACTATCTCCATTTCATAGCCACTTGCAAGTGAAAAATTGGTTTTCTCCAAGGGAGGGTCACTGGGAAAACAAACCACTCTTAAGGCTAGGTCCCATGTCATGCAGTAGATAATGAACACAAAGCAATCTAAATGGGATCTTTACAGCTCTTTATGTCTATAGTATGGCTTTTGTTTTTGTTATTATGGGATTTCTATGTGTACAAATGTTTGTGTTTTTGTGCTTTTTCTTTGACTCTTTTTGTTACCTATTCTGAGTTACTTGTTTTCATTTTATCTTAGTGTTGTATTTTGGAGGGGAGGTCGGAGAAGCTGAGAGGAGTAGGGGGAGGGAAACACTAATCAGAATATATTGTATGAAAAAATTCTCTTTTCAATACAAGAAAAAATGTTTTAAAATGATGGGGCATGGTGGTGAACACTTTTAATCTGAGAATTGTAGCTTCAAAGAACTAAGACTGTCTGGGGCTACCATCTTGGCCTGTTTGGTAAACCCCAGATTGCAGAGAGAGATTCTCTCTGAAAACACAAGGTGAAAGGCTTCTCAAGAACAAGAGCCAAGGTTGTCTCCTGGCCTGCAGTGCCTAAGCTCACACATCCTTCATTTGTGCACACATGCATGCATACATATACACAAGAAACACACTGGACAACATGAATGTATATTTTTACCTAACAATAACATTGCAGTAAGCATAGATGAAATGAAGTAAAAATACACAGGCACATAAAAACTTCATGTCAGAGTCATTAAGTAACTGTAGTGAAAACATGGAAAATTGAAACTCAAGTTATTTATATAGATCCACAAGAAATTATCATTAGGAAACAGAATTGAAGCTATTTTAACTATTCTTGATGACTAAGAGTAGATTAAAATGTTTGCAAAAGAAAAACTTTAAAAGTCTCTATCAGTAAGTAACCTCAGCATCATGGGAACATTTGTGATATAAAGGAAAAAGAAAAGAGTAAAAGACTTCCTGTTGAAATATCAACTTACAGTGCACAATGAACCTAAAGGACTGTATAGTGCTTGGCAGCAGAAGTGTCACAAGAATGTAAAAGTGTTATACCACAAAATTGTAATCAAATATATGGAGAATCCTGATTTGCCTCTTGGAGTAGTAAACAGTTAAAGAAAAGTCTGGCCGGGCGTTGGCGGTGCACGCCTTTAATCCCAGCACTTGGGACGCCAAGGCAGGCAGATCTCTGTGAGTTCGAGTCCAGCCTGGTCTCCAGAGCGAGTGCCAGGATAGGCTCCAAAGCTACACAGAGAAACCCTGTCTTGAAAAAAAAATAAAAAACAAAAAAACAAAAAGGAAAATTCTAAGCAGAGAATTCTCTACTTATTTTATTACAGAAAACCCTAATTCATTTCACCACCTACTTAGAGCTCACTATTAATGAAGAGAAAAATACAAACTCAACCTTCTGCATCATTGAGAAACATCCATGTAGAATGAGGCCCTAAGAAGCAGTTATAAGGAAGAAGTATCATCAGCTCATCTCTCTATACAGCCATAATTATCATGTCACCTGGAAAAGGGTAGTTCTGATCTTGAGATTGTCAGAAAGTGATACCATGTAATGGGAAAGTGAACTTTCCTAATTCCAGAAAATGGTGGAGTAGGAACAGCTGAGCTCTGGGTTTCCCATGTGTGAGCTATTCTCCCTGGGCCATATCTGTCTGTGTAGATTAGCTGATCCCAGTCCTTGTGAACAAAACAAAAGGAAAAATAATAACATTTCTTTTAACAGAAGGAGAAAAACATTTCAGATGTCCCCAAGATATCCTTCCTGTTTCCAACCATTCATGATAAACAGGAGGCTATCACTTACTCCAGGGTTTCACCTGGAAATCAGTAACACTTTTGCTACAATTAGGACAATGTCAGCTCATCCGAACACACTGAGGGAGAGTAAACTTTCTAGAGATAGCACAGAGATGAGGTAATATAACCCTGTCATTAGCAAAAGCAGGCTGTGGGGCTGGAAACATAGCTCGGTTGGTAGAATGCATGCCAAGAAGTATGAATCTCTGGGTTGGGAACACAGCACCACATAATCCAACATAGTAAATGCACACATATATAATTACTATACTCAGGAAGTAAAGGTAGAAAATGAGAAATTCAAGGTTGTCTGCTACATGGCAAGTTTGAGGCTAGTGGGAGAACATGCTGTACTTCCCTACCAGAACACTTCCTTCCTCTACAGTTTAGGCATGAACACTACAGGCTCCTCTTGTGGACTGCCCTTCTATTCCTATTCCTAATCTTCTCTGAAGACTATACTCACAGAATTGTTATATACTCAAAAGAAGAAACTAATACTCTCTTGGATTTGACACATAACTGATTATGACCCCCTTTTTGATAAAGTATACTTCATCTGAAAGTATACTTCAGTCCTAATTATGACTGCCGCCTTAGTTATTCTCTTGATTCAACTCCATCTGATTTTTGAAATGGTGACATTTGGGCAAACAAGATGGATAGTTAGATAAAGGCATCCTCCACCAAGCCTCATCACTGGCATTCAATCCCAAGGACCAACATACTAGACATAGAGAACTTCCACAAGTGTATCTCTGGCCTCCACATATACAAAGTGGCTTCAATGTTATACTAAAATAAATAAATAAATAAATAAATAAATAAATAATGACATTTATTTTGTAAACCAAAAAGTCTTCTAATAGGGTACCAGCTCTCAAATTGGAAAGACCCTGAGGAAAGGGAAAGACAGGCAAAGTTACTTAATGGATTGTCTTTGGATTGCCAGCTCCCAAATAATGACATGCAGACTCTTATCAATTATGAAAGCTTGGCTTCTAGCTTAGGCTTGTCCTCAGCTAGCTCTTATAACTCAAATTAATCTGCTTTTATTTATCTACTGTCTGCCACATGGCTTTTATCTTTCATCACTATGGAACATCTGACTTGCTCCAAGGCTGCTGTCAAAACTGTGCACTTAGTGAAAGACCCCCGGAGAGGTACTTTCGTAGAGGGAGACCCACACTCAGGAATCAGCGAGGCCACGAACTGGATGCAAAAACAAGAGGCTTTATTGGAGACGCGGGTACTCGGGGCGACTTAGCTTCTGTGTGGCCAAGCGCCCCGAGCCAAGGGAAAGGTGTCCTTATATTAGGGAAAAAGGCGCAAGCTAGGAGCAGGGATTCTATTGGATAATTCTAATGAGGCATTGTACAGAGCTATTCCCATTGGTCAATGTATATGAGGCGCTATACAGGGTTATTCAAATGAGGCAAAGTACAGAGTTATTCAAATGAGGTGAAACATAGAGTCTTTCAAATGAGGCGAAATACAGAATTATTTCTATTGGATGGTTCAAATGAGACACAGAGCCATTCCAGATCAGCATATTCTCAAGGTCTGGTGTCTGGTGTCTGGTACAGCAGACTCAATTCCCCCCCCCTTCCTGATGGCTGACCTTGGGGGCGGAGACCTTGGGACGGAGTGTTTCTCTTCGGGCGGGGGCTCAGGGGCAGGGCTTCAGGCCGGCTCACTTGGTGTTTGTTCTCGTGCCGACCCACCTGGTGCTCGCCCTCGTGCCGGCCCACCCGGTGCTCGTTCTCGGGCTGGCCCACCTGGTGCTCGTCTCGTGCCAGCCCACCCAGTGCTCGTTCTCAGGCCGGGCGTGCGGCGGGTGGCGGGGGAAGGCCGCAGGGGGTGGGGATCGGGGAAGCCGCTGACAGGAGGAAGAGGAGACAAACTTGAGAAAGAAAGGGCTAAGGGGCAGGGGTCTTTCATTCCCCCATTTCTCTTGTAACTGAATGGAATCTTTCATTCAGAGGTCTCTGGATACTCTGGATCTATTTGCTTTAGCTGATGATATTGTTGAGTTAAGACTAAGGCCTGTACAACAGATAGTCGTTCTCTGATGAATTGAGTCAGTTTGTTCAGAATGCAGGGACCAAATATGAGGATCAAAAATAGAATAACCAGAGGTCCCATGAGCGTGGATATAAGGGTAGTCAACCAGGGGGACTTAGCGAACCATCCTTCGAACCATCCTTGTTGAGACTCAAATAGCTGTTGCCTCTGTTTTAGCCTTTCCCTAAGTTTGGCCATGCTGTCCCTAACTATTCCTGTATGATCTGCATAAAAGCAGCATTCTTCCTTGAGGGCAGCACATAGCCCCCCTTCCTGTAAAAATAATAAATCTAATCCTCGTCTGTCCTGCAGGACCACCTCAGAGAGTGATGTTAAGGATTTCTCGAGTGCACTGACTGACTCTTCTAGGACCTGGATATCCGTGTGCATGGCTTGTTGTAGAAGCTTAAAATGATTAATTCCCTGTAGGGCAACGGTTCCGGTCCCTATGCCGGCTGCTATGCCCCCCACTGTTATTCCTCCTAATAATAGGGCCACGGTAAAGGATATTGGCTCCCTCTTATATCGGGTTGATTTCTCTAGTACGCTGTAAACATATTCAGGTTGGTGGTATGTGACTTTGGGCCAAAGTTCTATCAATATACAAAAGTCAATGGTGGTGTTGAGAACAGTGGTAGAGACACAGGGAGTCAACCCAGTACTGCAAGCCCAATAAGTTCCATAAGGGGCAACAAGGTATCGGCTGTCCTGAGATAATGGCTCTACTTGGTTACATAATTCTTGATGTGAGGGAGGAATCCTGCCTATGCATAGCCCCTTTCCTGAGACCTCAGATATTGTGAGCTTGTGCTGCATAGCAGCTCCACAACTGGTAGGTGCTGAGGTCTGGTTGGAGTAGTTGCCCAGTATTGCCACGCCTTCATAATATGGGGGCCGGGAAACTAGGCATAACCAGCATTCCTGAGTCTTGTTGGGGTCTGAAAAATTTAAGGCTTGGTAAACTCCTTGGATTAATTGTAATAATCTATCTCCGGTACCTGGAGGGTCTCTGGTTATCTCGATGTTTAGGGCGTCTGGGGTGGGGGAGAAGGTGACAGCACCTGGTGTAGGAGTGATAGCTTTAGGAACCGTAGGGGGTTCAGGGACTTGAAATTGGGTTGGGGCTCTCTGGTCCGCTATTACTGTGTTTGGCCCGACTGATTGTTGGCTTAGGGGAGTAATTTGTCTGTACAGGGAGAATAAGGTCACCGGATCTTTCCCTGCTCGGTGCAGCCGGAGTCCCCAGACTTTAGGACTATCCCAAGTAGTCCTTTTTCCAGCATCTGTGAACCTTAGGATGAGAGGGTTGCATTTTCCTCCGGGGGTGGCGCCTTGAAAACCTCCCCCTCCGGCACTATCATAACAGGGTCCGCAGGCTCTTTGCCCACATCTCCATGGTCCTTTCCCTGCGTACCCTGGGATCTCCCTCCGTTTGAGAGTGATGAAATCCCAAGAGGAAGAGGGTTTCCAGTAAGCCTCCCCTGTGGTTTCACATCCCCATCTTGCACAGTACCCTTCCTGTGGCCCCCCGCAGCCATGAGTTGGTTTATGGCCGGGGCAAACATAAAAATCCTTGCTTCTTGTTCCTATCCTTCCCCCAGGGTGGTGGCATCCGTACCCTGGGAATGGTTCCTGGTCAGAGGGATCCCAATCAGACCCTACTAAGTCACATAGGTCGACATAGAGAGGAGGGAACCCATCATGTAGAGTCCCTATATAAGTGCTGAGGTTGGCTATTTCCCCGGTCCCTAGATTGGCTATTTTCCAGGTGATATTATAAACCCTGTGGGGGTTAGTTGCTACATGGGGGGTAAACAGACAACCAATCAACAGGAGGGTGTACGAGAGAGTCTTATCTTTAAAGGATTTTGAGTGCAGTGTGCAGTCCATTCTGATGCAGTGGCTGAATCGGTGGGTCGGGCTGGCTTTACATGTGAAGCATGTATCCAAGCTGCAATGCCGTCTACCTTGAGTGCGGTGGGAGTGGTAAGCAAAACGATGTAAGGTCCCTTCCAGCGGGGTTCAAGGTTCTTGGCCTGGTGACGCCGGACCCAAACGGTGTCCCCGATCTGGTAGGAATGCGGGATGATGGGATGGTCCCTCTGGTCTTTATAAGCTTGAGCAAGGGGTTTCCAGACCTCCCGTTGTACTAGTTGGAGGGCCTGTAAATGAGCTTGGAGAGAAGGGGAGTTAGCAAAATCTGAGACATCTTGATCAAGAAAGTTAATGATAGGAGTAGGTACTCCATGCAGGATCTCAAAGGGTGTGAGCCCATGTGGTCCAGGGGTATTACGAGCGCGGTAGAGTGCTAGGGGGAGTAGGAGGACCCAGTCTCTAGTGCCAGTTGCAAGCGACAATTTTGTTAAAGTCTCCTTGATTGTTCTATTCATCCTTTCTACCTGTCCTGAACTTTGGGGTCTATAAGCACAATGTAATTTCCAATCAATCCCCAACAAGGTGGCCACTGACTGACTTACCTGGGAGACGAAGGCGGGCCCATTGTCTGTTCCCAGTACTTGAGGCATCCCATAACGGGGAAAAATTTCTTCAAGCAATTTCTTAGTAACGATCTTGGCTGTTTCATGTTTAGTAGGGAAGGCTTCAACCCATCCTGAAAAGGTGTCTATAAAAACTAATAGATACTTGTATCCATATTTACCTGGTTTAATCTCAGTGAAATCTATCTCCCAATGTGTTCCGGGCCGGTAGCCTCTGACCCGGTTCCCGGGAGGAAGCTTCAGTCTGGATGCGTTGACTCGGGCGCACGCATCACATTGCTCAGTTACCTGTTTTAGAATATCATTCTTCCCCAAAAGGAAATTGAATTCCTCTTCTCGTTCGAGGAGCTCCCGCATCTTCTTGGAGCTCAGATGTGTCATCTTATGTAAAAATGTCACTAGGTACTTGGTTACCCGGTAGGGGATGACAATCTTTCCTTCATAAGTCCAATCCCCATTTGGTTCCTTTGTGGCTCCCAATTTCTCTAGGGTTTGAATGTCTCTTTGTTCGTAGTCCCATGAGGGGGAGGGATGGTCGTTGGTGGGCTCTAGAGCCAGGAGGTTAGTGGTGTCTGTGGTCAGGGCCGCCTCTCGGGCAGCCAAGTCTGCCCTTCGATTGCCCCTTGCTTCAAAAGAATCCCCTTTTTGGTGTCCAGGGCAATGTATGATACTTAAGGCGGCGGGCAGATGAAGAGCCCTTAAGAGAGCGAGGATTTCCTCCTTATTTTTAATGTCTTTCCCTTCGGAGGTAAGCAGCCCCCTCCGTCTGTAAATTTCTCCATGTATATGGGCAGTGGCGAAGGCATAACGACTGTCTGTATACATGGTGAGCCTCTTACCTTCTGCCAATTTTAGAGCCTGCGTGAGTGCTATGAGTTCTGCCCTCTGCGCGGAAGTTCCAGGGGGGAGTGCCTGAGCCCAGACAACCTGATTCTCTGTGGTGACTGCCGTGCCCGCCCTTCGTTCTCCTTGATGCAAAAAGCTGCTTCCATCCGTGAACCAGATGTGGTCCGGGCTGGGTAGAGGCTGGTCAGTCAGGTCGGATCTCGCCCCATGGGCCTCGGCCAATACCTGTAAGCAATCATGAGCCTCGGGCTCCCCAGGGAGGGGGAGCAGGGTGGCTGGGTTCAGAGTCACCAAAGGCCCGAAGTGGACCCGGTCTTTGTCTAACAGCATAGTCTGGTAATGAGTCATTCGGGCATTAGTAAGCCATCTGTCTGGAGGCTGTCTGATGACTGCCTCAACTGCATGAGGGGCATGTATGGTCAAAGGCTGCCCCAAGGTTAGCTTGTGAGAATCTTTTACCAGCAGGGCTATAGCGGCAATCATTCGAAGGCAGGGTGGCCATCCCGATGCCACAGGATCCAATTTCTTGGAGAGGTATGCAGTGGGCCTTCTCCAAGGCCCCAGTTTTTGGGTGAGGACTCCCTTAGCATAGCCCTCTTTCTCATCTATAAAAAGTTCAAATGGCTTAGCTAAGTCCGGTAGACCCAGGGCTGGTGATTCAAGGAGAGCCTTTTTGATGTCGGTGAAGGCTTTCTTTTGGGGCTCTTCCCATTTAAAAGCAACCCCTGGCCGAGTGAGGGGGTAGAGGGGAGCCGCCATTTCGGCAAACCCGGGGATCCATAGGCGGCAGAAGCCTGCCGTTCCCAAGAACTCTCTCAGTTGGCGGGGATTTTGTGGGGTGGGAATGTCTAAGATGGCTCGCATACGGGCTTCCGTTAGCCATCGCCGTCCATCCTTTATCTTGTATCCTAAATAGGTCACCTGTTTCTGACATATCTGGGCCTTCTTGGCGGATGCCCGGTACCCTAGGCTCCCAAGAGTCTGGAGGAGGGCTTGAGTGCCTTCCTTGCATTCCCCTTTGGTTTTGGCTGCCAGGAGAATGTCATCTACATATTGTAAGAGGATTAGAGCGGGGTACCTAACCCGGAATTCTGCCAGGTCCTGATGTAAAGCTTCATCAAAAAGGGTAGGGCTGTTCTTAAACCCTTGAGGTAGCCTAGTCCAAGTCAGCTGCCCAGAGATTCCAAGGGCCGCGTCCTGCCATTCAAAGGCAAATATAGGCTGGCTGGTGGGATGCAGGCGGAGGCAGAAGAAAGCGTCTTTAAGATCTAAGACTGTGTACCAGATATAGTTAGGTGGCAATCCACTCAGCAAATTGTAAGGGTTGGGGACAGTAGGGTGTATATCCTCTATCCTTTTATTGACTTCTCTCAGATCCTGCACTGGCCTGTAGTCATTAGTTCCTGGCTTCCTAACGGGTAACAAGGGTGTATTCCAAGGAGATTTACAGGGCACCAGAATCCCTTGTTCAAGTAACCTTTTAATATGTGGCCGAATTCCTTCGCGGGCTTCTTTAGGCATTGGATACTGTCTGACGGATGCAGGAAGGATGGCAGCTTTTAAGGTTACTATAATTGGGGCCTGGTTAATGGCAAGGCCCATTCCTCCTGTTTCAGCCCATGCTTGGGGAAATTCCGCAAGCCAGTGGTCAAGGGTTTCCTGATTGTTCAAGTTAGTCCTCTTTTCATGGAGTCTATATTCATCTTCTATGGACATTGTCAAGATGGTAAGGGGAATTCCCTCTGGCCCTGTGACTTTGACTTCTGACCTCTCAAAGTGTATTTGAGCTTTTAATTTGGTCAATAGGTCCCGTCCTAGTAAGGGGTAGGGGCAATCTGGCACATGGAGGAAAGAATGCATAACCTTACCGGTCGCGAGCTGGAGCTGCCGATTTGTAGTCCAATGGTACTGCTTTCCGCCTGTAGCTCCCTGTACCCATGCAGTCCTGTGACTCAGGGGTCCGGGTGACCGATTCAGAACGGAATGTTGTGCCCCTGTATCGACTAGGAAGGTGACCGGATGCCCCCCGACTTGCAGTGTTATCCTGGGCTCAGGGGGGGGGGGCTCCTGGCCCTGACTCCTCTAATCTTCTAGGTTCAGGAGGTCAGAAGCCCTTGGCCGTGGAAGCTTGGCCCGGGGGTTCTTAGGGCATTCTCTTGCCCAATGTCCTTTTTCTTTACAGTAAGCACATTGGTCCCTGTCCAGGTGGGGCCCCCTTCTGTCATCCCTCTGTCTATTCTGTCTCTGGCCTGTCACTACTGTGGCCAATAGCCTGCTCATTTCTTTATTCCGCTTACGGTCTCTCGCAACCTCTTTTTCCTCTGCTTCCTGTCTTAGTCTTTCCTCTCTCTCCTGGGTTTCCTTCCTCCAGCGTTCTTCTCTTTCTGTCTGTGTTTCCCTCTTATTAAAAATACGTTCTGCTTCCTTCAACAAATCTTGGAGTGTATATCCCTGTAGATTTTCTAGCCTTTGAAGCTTGTTTCTTATGTCCGGGGCTGATTGCCAAATAAAGGACATAGAAACGTTGGTGGCCTGACCTGGATCTTCCGGATTATAGGGAGTATACATCCTGTACGCTTCTTTCAATCTCTCTAGAAAAGCGGCAGGTGATTCCTCCGCACCCTGTATTATCTGCTTCACCTGGGCCAAATTAGTGGGTCGGCGTCCTGCCCCCCGGAGACCCGCTACAAGCAACTGGCGATAGAGACGCAGATGGGTCCTACCTGCTTCGGTGGTAAAATCCCATTCAGGTCTTTCAAGAGGGCAAGCCGCATCAATTTCATTGGGCAGCTGGGTGGGCTGCCCGTTTGCTCCTGGGACATTCTTTCGTGCTTCTAGTAGCACGCGCTGTTTCTCCTCCGAGGTTAAGAGGACCTGCAACAGCTGCTGACAATCATCCCAGGTGGGTTGGTGAGTCGTGAGGACCGACTCTATGAGAGATGTCAGCCTCACGGGGTCTGCAGAAAAAGAAGGATTATTATTTTTCCAGTTATAGAGGTCCGATGCTGAGAATGGCCAATACTGAGGTTGGCCGTTCAGTCCAGTTCGGAGGGGCAAAGTGGTTGAATCTGGAACGGGCTGCTCCCTACGACCTCTTAGTCGATAAGCCATTGGTGAAGGGTCAGGGGCCGCTTCCGCCAAGGCGGCGGAGTCCGCTTCTGCCTCTGGTGGGGGCGGCAGTGGCGGATATGGCGGGGGCTCCTCCGTTAATAGATCAACCAACAGGTCTTCTCCCGGGGGGAGTACCTTAGGTGTCTTCTTTTCTTTAGCCTTAGTGTCTTTCACCGCGGTAGGGTAAAGGTTGGAATGGGAAGGGGGGTTGGGAGGAATCAAAGGAGTGGGAGGTGTAGGGGCCGAAGGAATGGGTCGGTCGGAGCGGTTAGAGGGGGGAAGGAGAGAGGGGCCCTTGGGATGTAAGAAAGGACGTACCCAGGGAGGGGGGTCCTGAACCAAAGCCTCCCAAGTGATGATATAAGCCACTTGATCGGGATGCTCGTGTGGTCCAGGATCCATAATCTTCTCTTTTATCTGGAATATAGTCTGGGGGTTAAAGGTACCATCTCGCGGCCAGCCTACATCAAAGGTCGGCCATTCTGAAGAACAAAGAGTAATCCATTTGCGTTTACGCACATCAACAGATTGGTTATGAGCGTATTCCTGTACATCTCTCCAGTGCGAGAGTGTTAGGGACAAAGGAGTGGTGACAGTTTGCCCCATAGTTTCTAGGCTTAGGAGGATACAAATGATAGCTACAAGACAAAGACCGAATAACACAGAACAGACTTTCGCAGCGCGGTTTCGACAGAGAGTCGACAGTAAGAATTGAGAGGGGGTCGAAAAAGGGGGCCCTCCTTCTTCGTCCCCAGTAAAGATTGCAAATCCCTCAAGCCGAGGGCCTTCTCCAAAGAGACTGGGAAAATGTCCAGTCATAGATCTAAGTTCAAAGTACAAATCCCTCACACCGAGGGCTTCCCAAGTTCAAAGTACAAATCCCTCACACCGAGGGCTTCAAACGCTACCAGGACGTCTCCTGGAGCCGCGGTCGGGAGTCCGAACTCGTCAGTTCCTCTCGGAGCCGCCAAATACAAATGTACACAGCTGTATACTACAAACGCAAGCGCAATTCACAAGACGGACTCAGACCAGACAAGACAAAACAGCGGATCCGCACAACACTTACCTCCCAGACGTGGGTCGGTGGTCCCTGGGCGGGTCTCGATACCGGACCAAGCCCCCAAATGAAAGACCCCCGGAGAGGTACTTTCGTAGAGGGAGACCCACACCCAGGAATCAGCGAGGCCACGAACTGGATGCAAAAACAAGAGGCTTTATTGGAGACGCGGGTACCCGGGGCGACTTAGCTTCTGTGTGGCTAAGCGCCCCGAGCCAAGGGAAAGGGGTCCTTATATAGGGAAAAAGGCGCAAGCTAGGAGCAGGGATTCTATTGGATAATTCTAATGAGGCATTGTACAGAGCTATTCCCATTGGTCAATGTATATGAGGCGCTATACAGGGTTATTCAAATGAGGCAAAGTACAGAGTTATTCAAATGAGGTGAAACATAGAGTCTTTCAAATGAGGCGAAATACAGAATTATTTCTATTGGATGGTTCAAATGAGACACAGAGCCATTCCAGATCAGCATATTCTCAAGGTCTGGTGTCTGGTGTCTGGTACAGCAGACTCAATTCCCCCCCCCCTTCCTGATGGCTGACCTTGGGGGCGGAGACCTTGGGACGGAGTGTTTCTCTTCGGGCGGGGGCTCAGGGGCAGGGCTCCAGGCCGGCTCACTTGGTGTTTGTTCTCGTGCCGACCCACCTGGTGCTCGTTCTCGGGCCGGGCGTGCGGCGGGTGGCGGGGGAAGGCCGCCGGGGGTGGGGATCGGGGAAGCCGCCGACAGGAGGAAGAGGAGACAAACTTGAGAAAGAAAGGGCTAAGGGGCAGGGGTCTTTCATTAGATTCCTCATGCTAGTTTCTCTTTTTCTGCTTGGAAGTCCTACTTATTCTCTTCTGCCTAACCATTGGTCATTTACCTCTTTATTAAACCAATCAGAACATTCCTTAGGCAGGGACACATCTTTACCATTTAAACAAATATTCCTCAACAAAAGATATAATTAGCATTGTGGCAGAAATTTATGATTCTTTTACTTGCATTTTTAACTTTTGGGAGAATTTCATGAGTACTTTATTTACAAAGCTTAACCTAGAAGAGTACATTAATTTGGAGGGAGTGGGGGCAGGGACTTGGAAGAAGTTAGAGGGGCAGCAGGACAGAAATCATTTAAAATAAAATTAATACAACAAACCTATAAACAGAGTAATGGTGCTTTGAAAAATAATCAAGACTAAAACACCCTAAGCCAAACTGAAATAAAGATTTAAATCAAGAAAATTAGAGCTAAAATTGGAGACATTACAACAGATACTAATGAAATTAAGAAAACCATAAAGACATACCTTTAAAATGCATACTCCACTAAATTGAAAAATATGAGACTATCTACAACACAGTCAATCTGTAGGCTTCCTCCACAACCTGCCTACCTGCATCTACCCAGAGAATCCTTTGAGCCATCCCCATTATTCCACTTTGTTTCCAGAGTTCCCATATCATTCACCAGGGTATATCTTGGTGAGTATGCCAACCTCTTTATCTACACCTATTCTGGAAACTATCAAATTCAGCCTGGGTCCCATAACCTAGTATATCAGCCTAGTTTGGCCTTCCTTTCCTCCACTGCAAAGGCTCTAGGTTGGACTTTCTTCTTGCGAAACCACACCACTCTACCAAGTCATATCCAGACTTTCCACTCAAATTATTGGAGATATATGGAAAATGTTGAGAATTTGCTCTATGGAAGCAGTTGAATGCTTTAAAGTAGAGCTTAATGGACCATCCTGTTAGGACCATGGAAGACAATAGTGCTGAAAGAAATTTAGACAATGCTGGCCCTGGCTTAAGAGCTTTAAAGGAGGAGAGTCAGCTGACACCAGTGACCTTCGTGCCAGACCGAATTAGGCAGCAGGATCTGACACACCGGCAGTTCTGGCTGCAACAGCCCACCCGGTGGGACCCGGCACACCCTAACACTGCCGACGCCCGGGTAACAGTGATACCTCCATCCACAAGAAGAGGACCGACATCAGAGTATTGGATCTGTTTGCATCTACCAGAAGAGAACCTTGGTCCCATGCCCACCAGGAGAGCAAGAAACCACTGCTACACCCACCAGAAGAAAGGATGAGAAGAGGACAAGGTAAAAGCACATCCAACAACAGAAAACCCAATATGACACCAACAGAGACTAGGAACCATACACCAGCAAGACCTGAACATAACGATGCAGAGGAACCAGAAGAGAATGACCTTAAAAACATTTTCAGAAAAAAATGATAGAGGACCTCAAAGAGGACATGAGAAAATCCCTTAAAGAAATGAAAGAAAAAACAAACCAAAAATACAAGATATCAACAAATCTCTCAAGGAAACAGTTCAAGACCTAAAAACTGAAACAGAGACAAGGAAGAAAGCACAATTTGAGGCAATGCTGGAAATAGAAAAGCTGGGTAAACAATCAGGAACTACAGATGTAAGCATATCCAACAGAATACAAGAGATGGAAGAGAGAATCTCAGGAGTTGAAGACACACTAGAAGAAATAAATTCATCAACCAAAGAAAATCTTAAGTCCAACAAGTCTCTATCATAAAATATCCAGGAAATATGGGATACCGTGAAAAGACCAAACCTAAGAATAATAGGTATAGAAGAAGGTGGAAAAATCCAACTCAAAGGCGCAGATAACATATTCAACAAAATCATACAAGAAAACTTTCCCAACCTAAAGAAAGACATGCCAATGAAAAAAAACAAGAAGCCTACAGAACACCAAATAGACTGAACCAAAAATGGTCTCCTCGCCACATAATAATCAAAACCCAAATCATACACAACAAAGAGAAAATATTAAGAGAAGCAAAATAAAAAGGTCAAGTAACCTATAAAGGCAAAGCTATCAGAATCACCCCTGACTTTTCCATGGAAACTCTGAAAACCAAAAGGTCCTGGATATTCTACCTACAATAAGATACCATTGATGCCAGCCCAGACTTCTATACCCCCTGGATAGATGTTCTACCTACTCTAAGAGACCATGGATGCCAGCCCATACTACTATACCCAGTAAAGCTTTCAATCAATATAGATGGAGAAAACAAGATATTCATGACAAAACCATATTCAAACAATACATATCCACCAATCCAGCCCTACAGAAAGTTCTGGAAGGAAAACTACAACCCAAGGAAGTTAACTACAACCAGAAAAAATAAGCAACAGATAACCCCACTTTACCAACAGCCAAAAGGAAAAATGGGATAGAATCCAACATATAATTTTGCCACCATCACCAAATCAAAAACAAACAAGAATGAACAATAATCAATGGTCATTAATATCCATCAACATTAATGGTCTTAACTCCCCTATAAAAAGACACAGGTTAGAATGGATAAGAAGACAGAATCCCTCCTTCTGCTGCATACAAGAAACACACCTCAACATCAAAGACAGACGGTACCTAAAAATTAAAGGTTGGGGAAAGATCTTCCAATCAAATGGACATAAGAAACAAGCAGGGGTAGCAATCCTAATAGCCAACAAATTGGATTTTAAACTAAAATCAGTCAAAAGATGAAGAAGGTCACTTCCTACTCATAACAGGAGAAATCCATCAGGATGAAGTCTCAATTCTGAACATTTATGCTCCAAATACAAAGGCATCCACGTTTGTAAAAGAAACATACTAAAACTCAAATCACACATAAAACCGCACACACTTATAGTGGGACATTTCAACACCCCACTCTCACCACTAGACAGGAACACCAGACAGAAACTTAACAAAGAAACAAAAGAACTAATAGAAGTTATGGCCCAATTGGACTTAGCAGATACCTATAGAACATTCCATCCAAATACAAAACAATTTACCTTCTTTTCAACACCACATGGAACCTTCTCTAAAATTGACCACATACTTGACAACATAGCAAACCTCAACAGGTACATAAAAAAAAATTGAAATAACCCCCTTTGTCTATCAGACCACCGTGCTTTAAAATTAGAATTCCACAACAACAAGAATTACAGAAAACCTACAAACTCATGGAAATTAAGTAACACCCAATTGCACAATTCATGGATCCAGGAAGAAATAAAAAAGAAATTAAAGATTTCCTAGAATTCAATGAGAATGCGGACACAGCATATCCAAACCTATGGGATACTCTGAAAGCAGTGTTAAGAGGAAAGTTCATAGTGCTAAATGCCCACATGAAAAAACAGGAGAATAATCACACTAGGGAATTAACAGCACAACTGAAAGCTTTAGAAAACAAAGAAGCCAATACACCCCCAAGGAGCAGACACCAGGAAATAATCAAATTGAGGGCTGAAATCAATAAAATGGAAACTAAGAGAACAACACAAAGAATCAATATAACAAAAAGTTGGTTCTTAGAGAAAATCAACAAGACAGACAAACCTTTATCCAAATTTACAAAACAACAAAGAGTGAACATGCAAAAAAAAAAAAGAGTGAACATGCAAATTAATAAAATCAGGAATGAAAAGGGGGACATAATAAGAGACACAGAGGAATTCCAGAGAATCATCAGGTCATACTTCGAAAAACCTATGTTCCTCAAAATTTGAAAATCTAAAGGAAATGGACAATTTTCTGGACAGATTTCACTTACCAAAATTAAATCAACAACAGATAAGCAACTTAAATAGACCTATAACCTCTAATGAATTTAAGGCAGTCATTAGAAGTCTCCCAACCAAACAAGGCCCAGGGCCAGATGGCTTCAGTGCAGAATTCTACCAAAAATTCAAAGTACAGCTAATACCAATTCTTCTCAAAGTATTCCACACAATAGAAGCAGAAGGGTCATTACCAAACTCTTTTTATGAGGCTTCAATAACCTTGATACCCAAGCCACACAAAGACATAACTAAGAAAGAGAAATACAGACAAATATTCCTCATGAACATTGATGCAAAAATTCTCAATAAAATATTGGCAAATAGAATCCAAGAACACATCAGAGAAATCATCCATCTTGATCAAGTAGGCCTCATCCCAGAGATGCAAGGATGGTTCAACATATGGAAATCCATCAATATATTTGTGCTTCCTTGGGCATCACTTGGGTGTTTATTCTCTGTATGCTCTTTACCCTTGCTTTCACTGAGCTGTTTCTTTGTGTCTTTTTTAACCTCCTTGAATTCTTTGAGGTGGCTTATGATTGTTCTTTTAAATTCTGTGTCCTGAGTTCATCTTGGTAATTCTAATGAGTAAACATTTCTACAAGATTGGTATGTTTTAGAGAGAAGATACTGGCTTGTTCTGTCATATTGTTGGTATTCCTGAGATGGACAGGTGGACTTCCTTTGTTAGTTCTGAATTAGTTATGGCTAAAGCACGCTGAGAATAAGAGAAGATGTGGGAATGAGTTGGGTCTAGAGCATGGAAATTTCTTTAGTGAGGTGAAGTCAGGTGAACAGAGGGAACTGGATTGGTACATAGAAAATTCTTCCTGTTCAGCAGGTACTGTGATGGTAAACAGATCTGATGGAGGAGTTTGGATATAGCATGGGTGAGTCCTGGTGGAGTACATATATATGGAGAGAGAGACAGGGAGAGAAAGAGAGACCCAGAGAGAGAAAAGGATGGATTCATTAGAATAACTTACAGGTTGTGGTCCTGCTAATCCAACAATGACTGCTTATGAATAGAAGTTCCAAGAAACCAGAAGTTCTTCAGTACAAGAGACTGGATGTCTCAGCTCAGTAGTCCTCGACCTTCCAAATGCTATGACCCTTTAATACAGTTCTTCATGTTGTGGTGACCCTCAATCATAAAGGTGTAACTTTTGTTACAACTTCATAGCTGTAAATTTTGCTTCTGTTATGAATCATAATATAAATATTGAAAGACCCACTGCCTCCTTGTCTTCCCCGCCTGTGCCGGTGCTGGGTGTTCTCTCTGGAGCAGGCGGGATGGGCTGGGGATGGGCTGGGGAGGATGGGGATCGGGTGGGGGCTGGAGGAGAGTTGGCCGAGGAGGAAACGGGGCGCTCCCGCCGTCCTGCTTCCCCTCATCCCGCTGTCCCTGCTGCAGCTGCGATTGCAGATGTTGGGGGGCACCCCTTGAAAGAACCCGTCCCTTAGCTCTCTCTTTCTCAAGTTTGCCTCCTCCGGTCGGCGGCTGGTGGGGCACGCGCGGCGGATGCATCCGCTCCTTCGCTTCCCCGATCCCCACCCCTGCCGGCCTCCACTTCCCCCGCCGCCGCACGCCCGGCCACCGGCTCCCTCCCAAGCCTTCACCCCGGCGGGGCCCGCGCCCCGGGCCGCCCGCCTGGCACCGTGCCCCGGGGCTGGGGCCGAGCGAGGAGCCCGCGAGGCGGCGAGAGGGCGCCATCCCCCCCCCGAGCCCCCGCCTGATGGGGAACGCTCCGTCCCAAGGTCAGCCATCTGGCCTCGGAGAAAGACAAGATAGAACCAAGGCCGTTTCGCCTGATTACCAGACCTTGGGAGAATGCTGATTTGAAATAACTCTGTACCTCATTAAATTGTCCAATAGAATCCCTGTAACTATGCTTTTCGCTTCTGTACTGCGCTTTTGCTATATAAGGACCTCTCTCCTTTAGCTCGGGGCGCTTAGCCACACAGAAGCTAAGTTTCCCGGGTACCCGCGTCTCTAATAAACCTCTTGCGGTTTTGCATCCAAGTCCGTGGTCTCGCTGATTCCTGGGTGCGGGTCTCCTTCTACGAAAGTACCTCCTTCTGGGGTCTTTCAATATCTGACATGCAGGAATATCTGATATTCAACCTCTGTGAAATGGTCATTTGACCCCCAAAGGAGTCCCAACACACAGGTTGAGAACCACTGTCTCAACTGGTCTTCAGTATGTGCCAGAGTCCAGAAGAAGTAGGTTCTAATGCCAGTGAAGGAATGGGCTTGCTAGGAAGATGAGTGCAAGAAAGCATAGAGCAAAAACTTCCTTCCACGTCCTTATACAAGCTTCCAGCAGAAAGCATAGCCCAGATTAGAGGCAAGTCTTCCGATCTCAAAAGATCTGGGTTAAAGGTGTGTTTTTCCACTTCAAAGATCCAGATTAGAAGTGGATCTTCACACTGCAAATTCAGCAAAAATCCCTCACAGGTTTCCCCATTTAGGAATTTTAGTTCATTTCTGATTCAGTCAATTTGATAACCAAGAATAGCCACCACACTTAGAGAAAGGGCATGAAAATTATTTCTAATTCAGAGCCGCAGAAATCATTAAGAGCTTGTGGCTCTGTGATGCATGCCTCATCAGAAAGGAGAGAGAGCAAAGAGGGGGTTTCCTCACAGGGACTGCAAGAGGAGTGAGGCCGCTGGAATCATGACCAGGGGTGACACATGGATACAGCAGTTTTTCTGCCTGCCTCAATCTTTTTCAGCTTTCAAAACACAGAAATAGAAAAGAAATGTGTTCTTCAACTGTTCACTGTGGAAAACTCTCTGTGACCACTCCCAGAGTGCGGAGAAAGATTACCAACTGTGGTTCTGTCCTGGCTGAAGGACGCTCCATATCCACTCATGGGTAAGCACCCAAGAGACACATGGAGTCAGGTTGTAACTTGAAGCTTTAGAGTATAAATGTTTGGTGTGAGGCTTTAAAAACAACTATAAAAACAAAGATCTAGTACAATGTTAATTCATACATTTAAGAGATATTTATCAGGTATTTACTCTAGGCCACATGCATACAAGTGTTTCTTCACACAACAATGTCTGGCCCAGCCAGCAGAAGAGAAAAATGTCAAGTTTTCTTCTGCTTTATTCTAAAAGACCCTCAGAGATTTCTTGGGAAATAATCTAATTTTTGTTCTGGAGTTTAAAAAAACTGATTAGAAATCCTTTCCCCTCGCCCCCCCCCCCAATTCCATGTGGAGGGATGCTCTCTCAGCCTGGACACATGGGGGAGGGCCTAGACCCTACCCAGGGTGATATGACAGACTTTGGGGATCCCCCATGGAGGGCCTTACCCTCCCTGGGGAGCAGAGGGGGGATGGGGTGGGGGCTGGTGGGGGAGGAGGGGAGGGAGAGGGAGAAGGGATTGACGTGAAGCAGGCTTGTTTCTAATTTGAACTAATAAAAAATAATTTCTTGGGAAAAAAAAGAAATCCTTTCTCCCAGTTATTGCCCATATTCTAACAAACATTTTCCATTTCCTCATCACTATGTAAGCTCTGTTTGGAAGGAGATTTAAATTCCACACACAATTCTGGATGCATATACAAATATTCACTGCATGTCTGCTCTGTGCCCAGAATATTTCTCCCACAAAAAGAAAATGAGATAATCGCATTTGGACTCTTAAAATCTTTCTTAACTGAACTGCCTATTATTTCTTCAGGCATATTTTATATTATTTTTCTTTAGGTTATTGATGAATGAATTATTCCTGTTCTAAAATAGTTATCAGAATAATTTAACTACAAAAAAAAAAAAAAACCCTTGCATCACCTATTGTGTTTAATGTGATTGACTGAAAC
Source organism: Cricetulus griseus (assembly GCF_003668045.3). Lineage (NCBI taxonomy): Eukaryota > Metazoa > Chordata > Mammalia > Rodentia > Cricetidae > Cricetulus > Cricetulus griseus. The sequence continues at coordinate 76,345,520 of NC_048601.1, read as the reverse complement.
AAAGCCATTGAAACAAGGGAAGGAATGGGCCTTGCCTGACCCTGTCTGCTGGAAATGATATAGCATTCCCTTGGACTTGCATTTTTCTTTTCTTTATTTTTTAGTCCTGGAAATAATCAAGTGAGATGTTTTTAATACAATTAAGAAAGTTTTGAAACTATCAAAACCTAGCAAACTTTGATTTTTCTTACAAGATGTACATTTTCAGTCTTAGAATACAGAAAGTACTTGAGACATAGCCAAGGACAACATACATCCATTCTTTTTTCAAATTTCTTTTTCTTTGGGAACAAGATGTCACTAGGCAACCCAGACTAGCCTTAGATTCTCTATTTTCCTTTCTCAGCCTCCTAAGTAGCAGAAATGCAGGGATATGCCAAAACATCTGACCATTTGGGGGATTTTTGTAGTAGACGTATTGTTTTAAAACTCACCAATAAATAACTGTGAAGAAAAAAAGAGAAAAGCTGAAAGTATATTTATTTAATAGTATGCATTAACTTAATAAAATATTATATTAGCTTTCAGGCTTGGAACATCTCCATTCATCATGGTTTTCTTACTTCCTTGGCAGCCATTCTGAATGCAAATTCCAAGGCATTCTCAGTTCAGTTCTCAGATATGTATCTATCAATGCCTGTGTACATCTTAAAATATCCATTCCATAGATGTTCTGAGACCCTGAAAGTTGAGTGTAACTCTAGTTCTTATCCAGAACACAATACTGCACCTCCCCCAGATGGAAAGACAGAGTGGGCATTCATCAGGTTAGATCGCTGATAAAGCTGACATAGAAGAAAAGGAAATTCCACTCTACTCCTGAAGAAATGTAATCCACTTTCCCAGTACAGAAAAAACTTTAAGAATTTTTTTCGAGTAAGGGCTGAAGAGCATGGAAAAGCAAAACAAAAATCTTGCATGGAACTTCTGAAAGTGTGCTCTTCCCTCCTGCAAACACTGTTTTGAACTAGCTAGTTTCCAGTACTCTGGCAGTTCCCCTCCGATCACTGTCTAGGTCAAGCTGAGGAGAAAGGCCAACTACTCCATTGCCCAGGAGAAGCCTGGCTGCAGAGCTGAGAGTGGGAGATGAGATCTCTCTTTATAAATCTGGTAAACATTGTTGTGAGAAAATACAAATCAGAACAATTCTCTGACAGTACACACTATCAAAGTATTTAAAGAATATGAACCACCGTGGTAGAAAATCCCTAAACTGCCAAGTATTGATACAGTTCTACTGAACTGCCCTGTGCTACTCAGGGTGTCTCCAGAAACTCTTGGTTGTGAGGGGGTAGGGTAACAGAATTTAAACCCTATCCAGTCATGTCATTTACTGCCACATACCTGCTTTTGTAATTCTCCTCCTCCTCCTCCTCCTCCTCCTCCTCCTCCTCCTCCTCCTCCTCCTCCTCTCCTCCTCCTCCTCCCTCCTCCTCCCTCCTCTTCCTCCTCCTCCTCCTCCTCCTCCTTCTCCTCCTCCTTCTCTTTTTTGAATGGGGTGTTTCTGCTCTCCTAAAAGACTGCTGAACATGGACACCAGTGTGAGACCGATGCCATTAGAGAGAGACCACTGCTTTAATAATGGCTTCATGGCTCAGTTTCCTAGATATTCCATCAACATTCCAGAAGCCCCAGTGAGACTACAACCAAACTCCTGCTTAGCCCCACACCCCTTAGTTGGGTAAGGCCATCCTTCCATCTTGGCCAAGGTAACTCAGGCTCTGGATTTTTAGCTAGAACAGGATTCAGTATGAATAACTAGGGATTAGCTCTGGATAAATGAGCAAGAATATGAGAGCCTGAGGTGATGGCTCCACAGTTCTAAGGCTACAGAGTCTGAGTGGGTCCCAGCCTATGGTACAGCTGAGATTGCTTAATCTGAATTGATTCTCACCTCCTATAATCGGAGGTGACTCAGAGCAGTCATGAGGTTAGATTAACTTTCTGACCACCATTATGCATGGCCACCAGCCATGGGGACCACAGCTGACAGCTCCTGACTGCTTTTTTAACTTCTGCCCTTTTACCCTCAGATGCCTGGCTGATCACTCAAGCACCCCTGCACAAGCACACTAACCTGAAGGGATTTGCTGACACCATCCTTCCTGATGAGCATTCAAATGGGATCTCAACATGCCAGGGGTTCTCCAGGCCCTTCTCAGAACGAGGCAATTTGTCCTCAAGGCAGTTCTGAATGGAGTTCCTGAGTGTAACAAACCTGTCCCAAGCTGGAGAAGTCTCCCAGTGCCCTGAAGAATCCCAGAAGTCCCGGAACCAATTCTATGTACCACTCTGTGATGCACGAGGTATATCCCTTTCAAGCCAGAGGCACGTGAGCACCAGTCAGTGGTCAACACTGCTTTTGTTGAATACTCTGCACTCTGCCAAAAGTTACAAAAACTAGAGGGTTGTGGGGATGAATCAGCCAATAAACTCATCATCAAAGTGGTTGTTAACTGAGAAAGTCTGCAAAGACAAAGAAAAGTACTTAGAGGAAAGGGCAAAAAAAACATGGTAGGCCTGAGAAAATGGATCTGTGAGTCCGTTAGAGAGAAACCAATGTACCTATGCAAGAAAAAGGGTCACGGGAAGAATGAGTGCCCCAGGGATATTGCACACCAGGGGCCAACGGGGACAAACACCAAGAGGAAAGAAATAAGGCCCCAGTAAAACAAAAAGTCTCCATTGGGGGCTGCTGTCCCCTGGGAGACAGACTCAGAATGAGAGTGACCTGGCTTAACTTGAATTGGCTCACAAGAGCCCATGGTTAAAATATAGATCGGTGGCCAAACAATGGACTTTATCTTGGACACAGGAGCAGATAACCTGGGGCACCTAGAACCAAGACCCTGAAAGACACACACTTTACTTGTACTAGTAGAGTACATACCTGTTGAGCTTGTGAATGGGGGACAGAGCAAACTGATATAGAGGAGGGTATTTTAACTTCATACTCATTGATATTCTCATTGAACCAGAGGTAGGCCCTCACTGGAGCTACTGCCACAGGGTCACTCATGCTTGTCATCCAGCTGCTCCAACCTAGCTTTCCAACCAAAGTAAAGGAGGACTTCAGCCTAGTCTAACAGAATATAGTTAACCTGCAGCACCAAATGGACTCTCCGGCAGCCATGGTAGAAGGCTAGACCTAATCAAAGCTGGAAAGGGTGGCAAATGTGGCTTCCTAGGAAAAGGATGTTATTTCTATGCAAGTCAATCATGGCTAGTTCAAGAAAATCGAAGACAATTGTTAGAACCAATCAAGGCCTGAGACAAGACCAAAGGATCTTACCCAGGGTGAGACCTGGGCCTCCCGGAGCCCATGGCTAACTCCCCCGAGTGAGGCCTCTGATTATGATTCTCCTGACTCTACTGTTTGGTCCAAGCTTTATAAATCTTCTAACTCCCTTCATCAGAAACATGATAGAAGCAGCTAGACTCCAGGTCCTCCACCAGTATCAGAATTTCTTCGGAAGGATCATAAGGGATTGTGACCAAGGCATGGAGAGCACAGCTAGTGAGGATGTCCACATGAGATTTGCTTTTCAAAAATGCTTAATTTATTCACACCAACATTCCTTACAATCCCATGTTATTATAAAGATTACAGTAACCCCGTGTAAACAACCATCTCATCAAGTGGAAAAGGAGGGCAGGAAATGCTGCAGGCGTCTGCTGGGGAATCTTCTCCCAGGACATTTTGAGAGAGGTTCCACCCACATCCTCTGTGAGGTCCTTTGGCTATTGCAGACCAGGAGGATGGTACTGTTGGAAATTCCAAAATGTCCTTAAGAGTCAACCAGTGACTAGTGCTGACAGGTGGGAACTCAGCAATGGTGTTGGACACTCAACAATCACCAGAGCCCGTTACACAGTAGCCAGTCTCAAAGTCCGGTTGCTGCTGGAAATCAATGCAATGTCCTGTAATCCGGAGGCCCTGTCTAATTTTAGTTCGAACTCATTGGGTGTGTCAGTTTGAAGGACCAAAGATTAAAATTAATAAAAGTTTAAAAACTTAGGCCCTGAAAAGAGAACTTCTAATGACTGGGAATGCTATAGCTGGCACTTGAGCCCTGCTCTCTGAGAAGGGGAGGTGACCCTCCACCACTTGGTCAAAAGTCCTGCTGGTCGTAAGGTTGTTAAGATCCCTCAGCCCAGGGGATAACTGACAGACCCTGTGACCCTGTAACCCTGCAATCCCATGTCCTGTCTTATCTTACTCAAATGTATATTGCTTAAAATATATAGTTACTGCTTTACTCTGTACTTTATATGACCTTAAGTAACCATGGAAACTCTGAAATTTGTGGCCTTCAACCTGATGGTCTGCCCTTTAAAAGTTTCTCTTTATGGCTGGTTGGCATCTTATTTCCCCGCCATGGAGTGAGATCCAAGTTGGTTAGCTTGAACAATAAAAAGAAACCTTTGCTTTTGCATCAGAAGTGGAGGCTCCTTGGGTTGGTATGGAACTCCACGAACCTGGCACAAGTTCATGGCTTATCAGGCTCATCATGTGTTTAACTTTGGAGCAACTATTTTGCACATTTTAGCATTTTTTTGTTTTGTTCACAATCAATACATGTTATGTTCACACTGTTTGTAAATATGTGTCTCCTTTTACAACAATAATTTTAAATCTTCCTTAAGTCAAAACATATTGATAATCATTTTGTCAAAACAAATTCTTGGTTCAAAAGACATGACTTGTCTTCAGCAGAATGTCCAGGTTACATAAAACAGTTTCACATATGTTTCTAACTGAAGGAATGTGGTGGAAAATCCCCAAACTGCCATGTGTTGAAACAAAGAAATTCCCCACTGCTGAAACAGTTCTGTTGAACTGCCCTGCCCCACTTTCAATATCTCCAGGAACTCAAGACGCTGAGGGGGTGGGGTTATGGAATTTTAACCTTGCCCAACCACAGTGCATTTGTACTTGCACTTCCTGTTTGCTCACTTCCCTAATAATACTTCCTGAGTCATAAAAGCTGTTGATTCCAAAGCAGGAGGCCCACACAATTACAGAGTGATCTAGGTGTGACTGGCCAACAAATTAACTTTCCTCTTCCCTGTTGAAAACATGGCTCAGTGACTCGTTTTCCCAAAAATTCCAAAGCACATTAATATATTTTCTTTTTTCATGGTAAGTCTCTGAAAGATGAAGGACAATTGTTTTAAAGGATAAATGTAAAATAGAGAGGCCAAGTGATTTCACTAGGATGTAAATATCTAGTGGATGGCATGAGAGAATCCAAGGGCCTTAAAGAGAGTCAAAGGGAAATACAGCAAAAGTCTCCAGGGTGTAGTAGACTAATGTCTACGCACTGCAGACAAGACTATAAGCTGATACTTTCTCCTTTATGTTTAAAGTTTGGTGTTCACTTACCAGCTTCAGTCTGTCTCCCCAGTGAGCACTCCTGATGTTCTAGGGTGTCATGGTCTTCTCGATTACCGAAGTCTATGGAGAGCTAGCATGTGTACATATTCAGATGCAGGTTTGATTGTACTCCTCACCAATAGCATCCATGTACATTTAAAATTATCCTCACAAAGGGAATAAGCATCTATATGACATCAAAATGAGCAACGTTTGAAATTCATCTCCTGGGTGTGGAGAAGTTCTTCCTCTTTTCTCAGCTTTGATGAACGATTCTTAGAGTCACTGGAAAGTTCATCCTAAAGTCCTGTCACCATACTGGAAGCCAGCAGCAGAGCATTGAGCCCCTTACCTTCTTTCAAGTGCTTTCCCTCCCTCATTTCCCATTATCTATTCTTGGCCAAAATCTCAAGACACAGTGCTATTCTTCATCTGGTGTGTCTTAGTTATATATTGCTATGATAAGACATAAAAATCAAGGCAACTTATAAAAGGAAGGGGTTATTTGGCCGAGAGTTCCAGAGAGATAAGAGTCTATCATGGCCAGGAAGCATGGCCACAAGCATCAGGCATACTGGCTGAGCAGCAGCTGAGAATTCACAACCAGGAAATAGAGAGAACAAACTCAAAATGGCACCAAGTCTTTAAGCTCTCAATACCAGCCTCCAGTGACATAATTTCTTCAGCTTTGGAGCCACATCTCCAAAGCATCCCCAAACAAGACCACCAACTGATGACTAAGCATTCAAATGTCCATTAATGCAGGAGATATCTCACTCAAACCACAACATAGAAGAGGAGGACAGTGTAGACAAAACCCAGTATGGCCCCAGAGTTAGCCATAGAGATAAACGTAAGATCTAATATAATGACTCAACTTGTCTCTAGGCAGAGATTTTCATTCATTGTCTCCAGGGAGCAGTTTGCAGACTTAATTATGTGTATACTAATCTAAAGACTTCATTAGAACATGGTTTCTGAGGGACACTCATATATTCTCCTCATCTGAACTTTATAATACCTGGAACACAGAAGAAAATTACATAAATGACTACATTTAGCACATCTAGAATTAAAGACCTACAGGGAAGATATGTGGCATTAAAAGGTATTCCTGAAGGATTTTAGTTTGCTGAGAGAAAAAGTTTTAAAAGATTTTAGTTCACAGAGAGAAAAAGTTTCCCACAGGCCTTGGCCCATTACAAGGAAATTGGCCCCAAGGCCGGGCACATCCTATGGTTTAGACGGGGGCAATCGCCAAGACAACCCTCTTTGGGTCACACCTGGCTGGCCAACAGACAATCAAAGACTTTCCAGGGTACGTTCTGTGGTTTTTCCTTTGTAAAAAAGCAGGTCACACTTGGGTGACCACTCTAACATGAGATCATACTTTGTAATCAATCACTTTGTGCCCCTTGCCTGTATGCTGATCTGCGGTTTTTTCCTATATAAGGAGCCTGTAACCCTTGCTGGGGTGTGCAGCTTTCCCGATATTGCTGACACCCGAGTGCGCATTCATTCAATAAACCCTCTTGCTTTTGCAGCTCTTGGTCTGGTTTCTGAGTCTTGGGGGCTCCTTGGGATCCTGAGGCCCTTAGGGGTCTGGGGGTCTTTCATTCCTTTGTGATTTAAGATGAAAGGCCCTGGGCTCTTAGCCAAAATTCAACTCCCATTTTTTTTTTCCACAGCAGTTTTGCTTTCCACATCTGCCTCAGAGCTAGGACTGTACTATGGCTGGACTGAATATGGCGTTTGAGCCTTCCTGTTCTCCATTTTCCTCCAATTGTTTCATCATAATTCCACTGGTATGCTTTCCCTGGCAAAGATGTGTTATTAATTTGGGAAATGCTTTCACACAAAGACAAATTCTACTTAAAGGTGTTTTCGTGTGTGTGTGTGTGTCTGTCTGTCTGTCTGTCTATCTGCCTGAGAGAGACAGAAACAGAGAAGCAAAGAGAGACAGAGATTGGAGAGACTATAATTCTATAAACAGAAAAGTAATTTTAATTTTTCATTCTTCATCCCTCAGCTCAAGCTATAGGAAGGCATTAACTCAAGTCATTCCAGGATAATTTACTTGTCTCATTTTTTCATGGTAATAGCACATATTTCATGAATGATCACCCTATATAGCTTAGCAAGGGTGGCTGAGCTAAGTCTGAAAATATTTTTGAGAATGTACAGACTGAATGTTGAGTTTTCTCTCTAATAGAGTAATTGTATACACAGCTCTATGTCAAATGCTAAGGCCTTCCACTAAATCAGTGGTCCTCAACCTTCCTAATGCTATGAGCTTTAATACAGTTCCTTGTGTTGTGGTGAAACCTAACCACAAAATTTTTTTTTGTTGATACTTTATAACTGTAATTTTGCTACTGTTATAAATCATAATGTAAATATCTATGTTTTCCAGTGGTCTTGGGCAATGCTTGTGAAAGGGTTGCAACCCACAGATTAAAAATCACTGCTCTAGGATAATTCTTATGAGAGCCAAGGATCAGAGCATATTTGAATAGTATTGGAAATAATCAAATCAAGTTAAGAGAAGAGAAACTTGCTTGCATATAACAAAATGTCTACTTATCAGGCATTTGCACATATTGGCATACAGGCACATCCTCCTGGACTTGAGAATATGTGCCACCTTCTTTCCTTTTAAGTTGATGGTGTAAGTAACAGGTAATATGGTCCCTGGCTTCAGGACAGCATATCTCCTGGAAGCTGCTAACAAAAATGGAGAATAAAGTTGATAGTGTGATTTATGAGGAGAAAACTAACATCTAGGTTACCTAAAAATCATTATTCTGTCACAATAGTGAATGATGACTTCATAACAGGGAATTGTAATGTCACTCTGGAGAACTGTGATATCTCAATGAGGCATTGTGATGCTACAGTAGAGCATGATGATGATGCAATAGAGAATTATGGCAGCATAATGGGGCATTGTGTAGTCAAAATGGAAAACTGTGATGTAATTATGACCCCCTGTTATGTTACAAGGAGATACTGAGTTGTAACAATAAAGCATTGTATAGTCACATGGAAAATTGTGAGCTCAAAGGCATCACTTATGGCCAGGCATGAGTCTTTAATTCCAGCACTCAGTGTGGGAGCCCACAGAATTGATCCTGTTCCATCTTGACTTAAGTTCAGAGAGTTTAAGCTTTACTCTTGCAAAATTAAACAACAGGATGTCTGGACTAAGGTATGGCTACTGGAGGATGTTTGGCCTAAGGTATGGTTGCTAGATGTCTTGCCTAATACTTAGTTCATTGTGTGGTTTCTTGATGTTTCAGGTATTGAAAAGGTAATTACATCTGGTGGTTCCTTCTGTCATTGGTAAGGAAGTCTTTTGCTTTCTCCACCTTTTTGATTGGGGTATATAAGAACTTAGAGCAAAAAACTTGAGGTGGATCACAGTATTCACTGGATAGCTTCTCGAATGTAACTTTTGTCTTTAATCTGATTCTTTCTTCAATCTGCACTTCCCTTCCCATGTGCAAACTGGACTAGCTGGATGGGCCGTATAACTCAGGAGGCAGAAGCAAGCTGATTCACGTGAGTTCAAGGCCAACTTGGTCTGCAAAGCAAGTTCCAAGACAGGCAGGGCTATGTAAAGAGACCTGGTGCATACTATTTGTACCCTGTGTGAATATGCGTTGCTGTGATTGGTGCAATAAAAAGCTGAATGGCCAATAGCTAGGCAGATGAGTTAGGCAGAACTTCCTGGCAGAGATGAAGAGAGGCCATGGAAACTTGGAATGAGTCAGATACACAGAATGGGGAAGAGGTAAAATTTTATTAATGTAGATTAATAAAAAACATGCGTTAATTTAAGTTATAAAAACTAGCGGGTGAAGCCTAAGCTAATGCTGAACTTTCGTAATAATAAATCTCTGTGTCATTATTTGAGAGTTGTGGCTCCAACACTTCCTAGAAGAGTGGGAGAGAAATTCTGAATCCGTAGATATCATGTCCAGGTGCACCAAACATTGAATCAGTCCACTCAAAGACAAATATAGGTTAGCATACCAAACCTAGTGCAGCAGAGTAGGAAAGACTGTCTCTTCTAAGTCATCAAACAATCGACCTGATGATCTGGTGAAAGAGACTAAGCAAAGTGTAAAGGTTTAGAACAGTAGTGTGAATCATCTCTGTTCACTTGTTAGCCTCCTGGAAATCCTGGACTAATGGATAATCTGAAGTCCCTTGCTTGTGGACTGGCAGGAAAGGCACATTACAGACAGACTGGCATGGTGTGAAGATGTTTGCTTCCAACACTCTCTTGATATATATATGAGTTGTGCGGCAATCCCTATTCTAGCCTTTTGCCTCATGGGATGTTGCCAAATCCATATTGGTGTAGCTGTAGCCAAGAGACTTACCATGACTGGTGGGTGGTGTGCCATCAAGCCTGGAGAGTTTGCTTCTGTCCACACTTTAGGAAACAATCACTGCCTATCTCAGAACAGGTCTGAGTATCAGGGGTTGCCTCCTCTGTGGAGTCTGTAAGGGCTAGGAGCCATTCTTCAGACAGAGGGGTTAGACTGAGTTAGTAAATGGATACAGATGAAATTTTAGTCTCCTGGGGGTGTAAAGTTGATAGTGTTTGTGTTAGTCATTGTTCTATTGCTATGAAGAAAAACCATGACCAGGCTACTCTTATAAAGGAAAACATTTAAGTGAGGTTGGTTTATAGTTTCAGAGCTTTAATCCATTATCATCACTGTGGGAAGCACAGGGACACACAGTCAGACATGGTGCAGGAGAGGTAGCTAAGAGTTCTACATCTGGATGCATGCAGGAGGAAAAGAGAGACATCAGGCCTGGCTTGATCATTTGAAACCCCAAAGCCCATCTGCAGTGACACACTTCCTCCAACAAGACCACCTACTCCAACGAGGCCATACCTCCTAATCCCTATCAAATAGTGCCACTCCCTAATGACCAAGTCTTCAAAGAGATGAGCCTAAGTAAGCACAAGCACTTATTTATCAAACCAGGGTTACCTGACTAAGGTCAGAAGGAATGTCAATTAAGCTGCATCAGAGGTCTCAGCAACACTGAGGCTGAGACAAGTTTATTGCAGGCAATAAGACTTTTTATACCTTTATCAGAATTAAAATACAATGGCATTTGCCATGAAAAAAATACAATTAATTGTAGTTGCCAGGATACAATGGTGTTTGAAAGCAATACGAGATACACAAGATTAATGTCTAAGACTAATTGTTCAGCCAAGCATCTATATGTTTCACTGATTTCTAGGGAACACAGAGATACACAGGTGGTCTGAATGCTTCATTGACCAAGGGAGTGCCTCAATTTCTCAGGAACTTAAAGGCCCACAGTGTCCCAGGAACTGCAGACTCTAACCTGAAAAACCTATGGCGCATACCTCTCAAGGTAACTAGACAAGGCCAATTCCATGATGCCCTGCAATGGGGGCCATTCCTATTCAAACCATTACAGTGGTGCCTAGTTTTTGAAGATCTCTGCCTAGAATGGGGAAAGGACAGTCTGGGACCACTATGAAGGGTCCACCTGCTTGTGGCCAAAGCAGATTGTCTTTTTGGGTATGAGGTCTGAATAGTGCTTTGAGAGTGCTGGTAGCCTCCTGAACTGGCATTTGCTTGTTTGTTTATAACAAGCCCCATTGGAGTGTCTACCAAGCACTTAAGAGGGTAGACTCCAAATGATGCTGTGACCAACGACCTCTTGAGGCTTGACAGGTTATAGCCCCAGCCTCTTCATTCTTCTTTGCTGTCCATTTCCCTTGTAACAGGGCGTTAGTGATTTCTTAGGCTTGGGGGCATTCCCTCCACCAGTGACCATTTTCTTTTTCTTTACAGTAAGCACATTGGTCTTTCCCTAGTGTGGGCCTCTCTATCCTCCCGTGGTTTTTGTTTGTTTGTTTGGGGGAGGGATTCTCTTTCTTGGATGTGGTCAGTTGAAGCTTCAGGAAGAGCTGCCTGGAATGTGGCCATCATAACTTTTTCTTGCTAGCATGTGGCTCAATCAGGGCAGCCTATTTTTGTGTCTCAGTATCTTGATTATTGAAGACTATCTGGGCCACCTCTAAGAGTTGGGAAGTATTCATACCAGCAAAAACCTCAAGTTTTCCATCTTTCTAAGGACATAAGGAGCTAACTCAGAAAGGCCAAATTTAATGTTCTAGCATTTTCTTTGGCAAGAAATTGCAAGGGGATGTAGGTGTAGAAAGCTTCCCATATCTGCCTGAGGAATGATCCAGGCACTCTGCTGACCCATGCAGAGACTTGGGTATTTTATATGTTAGTAGATTTTCAGGCTGTACCCCATATTCCATTCATAATGTAAGAGTGAAAAATGATATGCTATGGAATTGGCAGATGTATAAGGATCCCAATTAGGGTATTTGGGTGGGGAGACTCACTTAAAATCAAGTAGTTTATCTGCATTCATCTTGACTGTTGAGGCCTAGAAAATCTTCTTTGCCTCCACCAAAATACACCCTCATTCCTCTAAAGTAAACAAGGTAAGAACAAATTTGGCAGTCATCCAAAGTGGGCCAGTGAGTATGGAGGATAGACTTGAGGAGGGTGGTTAGCATTTGGGATGTATCAAAAGGGGAGAGCTTGAGGTTTTTCAGATATAGAGATCAGAAGTAGAAAAGGCAACATACACCAGAAAGGGGCATTCTCTGGCTTTAGAGGAGGAGGTACGCCTTGTAATGGAAAGACAAATGTCAGGATCTGATTCAGGTCTGTGACATAATGGAGAAGCCATCAGGGGTGAGGGGAGTGGATTAAAAGGAATTGGGTGCATGCCTGCATCAGGAGAGGTGGCAGTGGGATTGTAGAGGAAACAGAATAGATAGATAGGGTGGGACCTGGCAGGCAAAGAAGATTGAGGCTGGGGAGAGGAAGAGGATGGCCCTAGGAAAGATGGCGCTGGAAGGGATGCGCATAGATTATACGGTTAGGAAAGGATCTTTGGCATCATAAAGGGGCCAAGCTGGTGTGGGAGCATCAGGAGGTTTTCTGGAAAACAAGACAGTAGAATTATTCCTGAGAGGACTTATCATGGTGTCCTGGGGTTTCCATGGCCTTAAGCCAGGCTGCTTGGTGACAGGTATCATACCTCATAGGAGGGGCAGTCAATCTCACAAAAGGTGTGCAGTTTTCCTCTTCCGAGAGTAACACTGTAATTATCCCCAAGCCCTTAAGGAAAGTTTTTCAGCATGTATTGAAGTGAGGATAGCTTAGAATGAATGATCCCCATGTAAAAAAGATTTATGTGACTTACTGAAATTTAAGATTAAGAGAACAGAGGCAACAACAATAAATAAAAGGCAACCTTATGTGTGACCAGCAAAACTTACGGTGTCAGGGCAAGTAGATGAGTGGACCAGAGAGGAGACACCCTGGAGCGAGCTTGTGTTTTTGGAGAATTCTCATCCTAGGAGGGGAAAGGTGAAGGGAGAGGATGGTGGAAGATGAGGAGAACTCTGCAGACAGAAGATAGGATGGGCAACATACAAATACAAATGGCAGAGTTTACTGGAACGTGTAATATAATCCCTGAAAGAGACAAACTCCTCTCAGGTAACAAAGGAGATGAGGGCACCAGATTTCTCCATAAGGCAACAAGAAGAGACAACACCAATAACAAAGGGAATTCTTTGGGCAGAACCTGTTCAGAAGGCAACCAGTCATTCCCATTACAGTCTGGTCAGCCATCCTCTCAAAACCCAGCTCTCCTCATGGCACGAAGAATTGAAACCAAGTCTTTCTCATATTCATAAGATGCAATTTTGATACCAGGTCTTTTGTATTTGGAAGTTTAATGTAAAGCCAAAGGATGGGAAAGACCCCTCATCAGGAACACCTTTCCCAAACCAGACTCAGAATTTAACTCACTGTGCAGGCTAAACTCATAGGGGATCAGAAGGACTCTGTCTGTTTTGATGTCCAGGGACAATCCATACCTTTCCAAAGAAGGGGGACCCTGGAACATCTTCAGTGGGCAACTTCCTTGAAACCCTCCACACTGGCCAGGAAGGCCTGGAGTCAGGCTGAGTCCCAAGTGGTGTGTAAAATATTGCTGGGGGCCTCCAAATTTCTCATATATCACACAAGAAATTTACTGATCACCACACTCATTAAGCCAATTAAATGAATAGAGAGAGTTCTTTATTTGAGCCTTGGACCTAGAGCAGACTCTTCCCACAAGGAACTTAGACCCAAAGCAAGGTGGGGTAGGAATTTTAAAGTCAAAAAAGTTGCAATAATATCATACCAAGTGCAGGCTGAGGGTTTTGTTTTGTTTTTGTTTGTTTTTCCCAGAACTGAAGAAAAAACCCTTTAACCTATAAAACATCTTTAAAACATCATTTCAACCAGGTAGTGGTGGTGCATGTCTTTAATCTCAGCACTTGGGAAGCAGAAGCAGGCGGATCTCCATGAGTTCGAGGCCAGCCTGGTCTACAGAGCGAGTGCCAGGGGAGGCTCCAAAGTTACATAGAGAAACCCTGTCCCCAAAAACCAAAAATAAATAAATAAAAATAAAAACATCATTTCTAAGGAGGTTATATTGTCACAATGAAGTATTGTGGTATCTTAATGAGACATTGTGATATCACAATGAGAAACTATGATATCAAAGTGGAGCATTGTGGGCCAGTATGATTTGCAGTAGAACATTGTAATGTCAAAATGGGCTAATTTTCACATGACAACTGGGCATTGCGCTGTCACACCAGAGTATTTTGAAGTAACAATTGAGCACTATGTTAACACAATTCAACTCATGATGGCAAAATGGAGTGATGTTATGTCTCCGTACAGCACTATAACATAACAATCAAGAGCTGTGATGTGTCAATGTAGAATTGTGATATCACAATGGAACACTACAATGTCACAATGGAGAATTGTAATGTTGGAGCAGAACATTGTAATAACACAATAAAGGATTGTGTTATATTAGAAAGTCATTGTGATGTCAAATGGCAAATTGTGATGTCATAATGATGTCACAATGTGACATTTTAATGTAATCTGGAATTGTCACAATAAAAGAAATTTGATGACAAAATTGAGCATTGTGACATTACAATTGAGCATTATGTTGTCAGCGGAGAACTGTAATATCACACTATGGCATTAACTGTCATAAGGGAGAGTTTTCATGGCATAATATATAATTTTTGTATCACAATGGGGTATTTTAATGTCAGAATGGAGAATTGTGATTTCATCATAACATTGCAGTGTTACATGGTTGCAAAGAATCGTGATGACAAAACTGAGCATGCTGTGGAATAATCCTCCTATTATTATTATATGAATATGTATTATTCTCATTGCTTAATAAAGAAGTTGATTGGCCTATAGCAAGACAGGATATAGTTAGGCAGGCCAATCAAACTGAAGATACTGGGATGAGGAGGGGTGAAGAGAAGGAGACACCAACCAGCCACTGAGGAATCAAGACACGTATAAAATTAGGTAATAATCCATGAGCCACATGGTAAAACATAGATAAGAAGATGGGTTAATTTACATGTAACAAGCCTGAGCTACCAGATGAACATTTATAAGTAATGTTAAGCCTCTGTGTTGGTTACTTGGGAGCAGGTGGTTGGGACAGGAAAACTTTACCTACATGAGCATATGAAGCCAAAGAGAGTATTATAGTATTATAACGGGATTTGTAGTGTCACAATGGAGAATTCTAATGTCTATGTAGAGCATTATGATGTCACAATGTTTCAGTTTTACTGAACAATGATTGGTTATGATGGTTAAAAGAGTATTGTGGTGGTATAATGAGGCATATGCTGTCACAATCAGGCAGTATAATGTCACACTAGAAAACTGTAATGTTGGCAGTCTATGGGGCCTCTGGCGGTATTTATCCCTAGTGCACAAATGGGCGTTGGGAGCCCATTTCCTATGGAGGGATACTCTCTCAGCCTAGATACACATGGGAGGGCCTACATCCTGCCCCAAATGATGTGACTAGACTTTGATAATCCCCATGGGAGGCTTCACCCTCCCTGGGGAGTGGATGTGGGTGAGATGGGGATTAGTGGGGGGAAGGGGAGGACAGGAGAGAGAGAGAACTGTGATTGGTATATAAATACGGATTGTTTTTAATTTAAATAAAAATTAATTTTAAAAAGAAAGAAAACTGTGATGTTACAATGATCTTTTTTTAAAGCTAGGTCTTACTACATAGACCAGACTGATCGAAAACTCACAGAGATCTGCTTGCCTCTGCCTCCCAAGTACTGGGGTTAAAGGCATTCCCAATATAATTAAACTTTTTGGTGTCACCTTTTTATGAAACAAAGAAGCAATTGTGATATCCTTTTGGGACATTGTGATGTCATAGTGGAGGACTGCAATGTCACAATGGGTCACTGTTCTTAGGCTTTGACTGTGATGCCACTGAGGGCCAAGTTTGGATCCATGGCCCTACTCTAGCTGGGAGTTGTGTTGATGTCCATGGCCCTTACCGCCACTGAAGGTATGGATGTCATGGTCTAGAATTGACTAAGACACCAAGATAGGTAGCCCATGTGGGAAGCAGCCACTTCAGGGCAATGGAAACTGCAAGTTCTATCCTTATCAGAAATCATATGACCCTTAAGCCAGCAGGCAGCTTGACCACAGCATGCTGATGCTCATACTTTTCCCCTTTCCTTCCTTCCTTCTTTCTTTTATATTAACATAATTTTGCATTGATTCTTTGGAAATTTCACACCATGTGCCCTAATCCCATTCATTTCCCAGTCCTCGACCCTTGTAGCCTCCTAGTCCCATAAGAAAATAAAAAACAAAAAATAAAAAACAAAAACACTTTGCTCCTCCATTTTTTCCTACTTCACCACCACATAATCATCTGTTATGGGAGCTGTAATGTGTCACAAAGTATACCCTTTTGCCCAAACAGCTGTAATTGAAAATGTTTATTGCAATGAGCTGTTGGTCTGCTTCAAGGCCTCTGGCTACTGGTACCCATTGGACCCTTGCTGAAACTCCTCTTGAATATCCTGCTGTTGTCCAGATTCATAGAGATCCTGTGGCTATGGTTCCACAGAACTCCAGCAGGTAATAATTGGGGTACATACTGGTTTGGGCCAACTCAAAGACCTGATTAGGGCCTGAGTGGTAGCTGAGTTCATCAGTCCTGGCTTCTCTTCCCTGTGACTGACATCCATAGGTGATGGTCAGGGCCAGCTTTCCCATACATTGGTGAGGGGTGGGACCAGCCCTTCTCACATGCAGGGCCAGCTCTCCCTATGTGGCAGCCAGTGAGGGTGGGAGCAGTTTTCTCAGAATCGTTGAGGGTCCTGGCCAGCTCTCCAGTGCCCATAACACTAGGGTTAATTCTCCTGGGGTGGGGTGAAAGTGATCAGGGGAGCTGAGGTGGTTGTAGGGGCAGGACCAGCTCTCTGGTACCCAGGCTACTGGGTCAGCTGTCCCATGCCCCCAGCAGTAACCTTGGCCACATACATCAACACAGAGCCTGGCTATGTTAGGACCACAGTCCCAGATATGGCCCTTGGCTGTAGGTTGTGCCAGACATCACCATGGCCTCAGATGACAGCCCAAGCCGCTCAGATTAGTATGACCCCAGTGACAGCATGGCCTCCAGACATCAACATGGCCTCAAGAACCAACCCAGACCACAATATCCATAAAGCCTTCAGTGGCTACAAGGGGCATGGACATCAACACAAATCCCAGCTACAATGGGACGATGGATCCAGACTTGGCCTTCAGTGGCATCACAGGCCTGAACATCAAATGGCCCCAAGTGGCAGCACTGGCCACACATATCAGCCTGTTTCTCACAGCCCTCACTTCTCAATCTCTGCTCCTCTCCACAGTGCATGAATTGCTCTGCTTCTCCTTCTCTCCTGTTTCTCCACCACATGCTTGTTCATCTTGGCTGCATCTGCCTGCTAGGCTACTTGGTACCAGTCAGGCACAAGGCTGTTTTCTACCTGCCCAGCCCCTTGGTGCTGGACCACATGATATCTTAATGACCAAAAGTCCTCTCATAAAAAGTTTGCTTACAACAGTTCCTTTTATTTACAGCTGTACCTCCCCCAACCCCAAATGCTCTCCCACCACTCTTCCACCCAACTTAAACTACCCCATTAGAAACCTGAACTTACTTTTGGCAGGGCTGCTCTCCCTTCCCTTAGAGACAGCTCATGACTCAATGAAGCTTTTCTCTTTGGCTTCAGTGCAGCTCTGGTGGTCTCAGTCTCTCATTAAGCCTTATAATTAATTGTGTTGTCACAATGGTGCATTGAAGTATCAGAATGGATTATGCAGTGTCATACAGGAAAATTGTTATGCCACGATCTAGTTTTGTTATGCTACAAGCAAGTGTTGTGTTAACACATGCTTTGTGCTGTTACTGTGGCATTTGTAGAAAATGTTCCAATTGTTATGAGAGGAATGTGTGTTTACTGTCTGAATGGAAAATCCTGAAGATACTTATTAAACCAATTGATTTGTGGACATAATTTAGTGCTGAGATTTTTTGCCTGGTTTTTACTCGGGAAGACCTATCTAAAAATGAGAGTGGAGTATTGAAGTCTCTCAATATTAATTTTTCAGTACTGAGCTGATCTTTTATGAAATTGGGTGTCCAAAAATTTTTGCATAAATATTTATAATTGTTACATCCTTGTGATTAATTATTCTCTGTATTAATGTAAATTGACCTTCTTTATCTCTTCTGATTGGGCCTAGTTTGAAAGCTACCTTACCAGGTAAAAGAATCTTCATACTTCTTCATGCCTTCCATTTGGGTGGTAGGTTGATGTCCTTCCTTTAAGTTTCATTTTTTAAATATGTATCTCAGTAATGTATGTTTTGGTGTGCTAAAGCTCTTTGCATTGAAGTTTAATTATTGATAAGAGTATTTTTCATTTATGACTTTATTATTGGTCTTATTTGTTGGGTTATTTGTCATTCTTTTTTCTCCTTGCTATTAATATTTTGGGTTTGTTGGTTTATTGGACATGATGGAATTCTTCCTGGCTCTTCTCTGTCCATCTGTCCTTTCACAAAATGTTTTCTTCCTGTGTTCTTGGATAAGTCTATCTTCAGTATAGCATTCCTTAAATACTTTCTACTGTTCCAACTTGTTTGTCATAATTGCCTTAATTTGTTCTTGTCTTGAAATGCTTTTATTTCTCCATCAAGTTTTGTTTTTTGTTTTGCTTTGAGACAGGGTTTCTCTACATAGCCCTGGCTATCCTGGAACTCACTATGTAAAACAAGTTGACCTTGAACTCATAGAGATATGCCTGCCTCTTCCTCCCAAGTGCTGGGATTAAAGGGTGCTCCACCACACACAGCCCTCTCCATCAATTTTTCATTGTCAACTTTTCAAATATAGCAATCTTGATTGACAATTAATTCCTTCCAGGCCTTAAATACATCATTCCATGCTTTCATGGCTCTTGTTCTTATGTTTTCTTCATGATTTCTTTAATGTTTTATTTGTCATTTTTCAATTTCCATGATTTGTGTATGTTTTATAATTTCTCTTGCTACTAATTTGTAGTTTTATTACATTGTGGTCATATAGGATGCAAAAAATTATTTCAATTACCCTATATTTGCTGATATGTAAACTTTGTGTGTTTTTATATGATCTATTTTAGAGAATGCCTCATGGATTTTGAGAAGAATGTGTATTCTATAGTGTTTGGATAGACTAATCTGTAGGAGGCAGCAAATATAGAGCATGGTTTTTAATCCAAACAATATGATTTTTTATAGATTTTATTTAAATTAGAAACAATCTAATTTTACATATCAATCCCAGTTTCCTCTCCTCCTATCCTCCTATGCTTCCCACCAACCCCCCATCCCACCCCCCATCCATTCCCCCTCCACGCCCAGGCAGGTGAGGCTTTCCATGAGGGATCATCAAAATCTGTCAAGTCATTTGGGGCAGGGCCCAGGCCCTCCCCTGTGTATCTAGAATAAGAGATTATCCATCCATGGGAAATGGGCTCCTGAAGTTCATTCATGCACTGGGGATACATTCTTGTTCCACAGCCAGAGGCCCCACATAGACTGCCCAGTGCTCCTAGCTGACACCTGCATTCAGGAGGCCTGGTTTGTTCCTATGTTGGTTCCCCAGCTGTCAGACTGGGGTCCATGAGTTCCTACTTGCTCAGGTTGGCTGTTTCTGTGGGTTTTCCCTGCATGATCTTGTCCCCTTTGTTTGTCAGTCTTCCCTCTCTGAGACTGGATTCCAGGAGTTTGGCTCAGTGCTTGGCTGTGAATCTTTGCTTCTGCTTTCATCAGCTACTGGATGAAGGCTCTAGGATGGCATTTAAGGTAGCCTCTCCACTATTGCTTAAGGTCCTAGTTGGCGTCATCCTTGTGGATCTCTGTACAATTCCCTAGTGCCAGATTTCTCTTTAAACCTATAATGGCTCCCTCTATTGATGTCTCTTTTCTTGCTCTCCTCTGTTCCTCTCTCCACTCAATCATCCTGATCCCTCATGTTCTCCCCCCTCCTCTTCTCCTCTCCTCTTTCTCCTCCCTCCCTCCTGCCTCCACCCATGCTCCCCATTTATTCAGAGGCTCTTGTATGTCTCTCTTACCATCCTCCTTGTTTACTAGCTTTTCTGGAGGTATGGATTGTCAGCTGGTAATCCTTTGCTCTATGTCTAATATCCTTATATGAGTGAGTACATACCATGTTTGTCTTTCTGTGACTGGGTTACCTCACTTAGGATGGTTTCTTCTAGTTCCATCCATTTGCCTTCAAAATTTCAAGATTCCATTGGGTTTTTTTTTTCCAATGAGTAGTACTACATTGTGTAAATGTACCACATTTTCTGCATCCATTGTTTGGTTGAGGGGCATCTAGGTTGCTTCCAGGTTCTGGCTATTACAAATAATGCTGCTATGAACATGGTTGAACAGATGTTCTTATTATATGAATCAAACAATATGATTTTTCTTGGGGAATTTATACCATTAATATTTAGAATAATTACTGAAACATATATCAATTTCTGTCATTTTGTTGATTTGTTCTGTTTGGTGTTTTCTTCTCATTTGTTTGGCTACTATTCTAGTATGGCTCATTCTTTCCTGTAGACTAATAAATGTGCTTATCTTTCTCTTTAGTCTAAGCATTTTAGAATTGTACAAAGAAGAATCATCTGTCAGCCTGAGAAAATGGAGAATGGAGAAGATGTATGTCGTAGGGGAAATCTGGCTGAACTTCAGCCTGCAGCTGAATCTGGTTTCCCCAGGTACAAATCAGAGTAATATTCACACAGTTGTATTTTCTGTGTCAAGTTCCAAAAAAATGTGTGGTTGGAACTATCCCACTTTGGAGGCTAGGAATTACACTGTTACAACAGATAACAAGTTCCATGGGTGGGAGGAGACAACCAGAGCTCCACTGAATTTGACACAGTGTGTCAGGAAAGAGTTTATGTCTACTCAAGACCTTTTTCCCTCTGTCTTTATGACTTATCTGACTAGACAGAAGGATTTCATATTGCATACATGAAGTCTGGAGAAAGGGTTATCAAAGAGGAACATCTACCAGAAATTAGAGTTTCCAAGGAGATGAAAGGGAGTTGGCCACTTTATGTGGCTCACATGCTTCACATATGAATTATGCTGAATGTTGCCTATGGCCAAGTCTGTCAGAGTTGAGTCTCAGAGGAATAGATAAGGGTCACTGTTAATAAGATAAATATGCATTAAGTGGTTACATTATTTTAGGCTTTGGTAAAAACATTAATAGACATAGGTTGTCTAATTACAAACTCATACTGACTCCATGAGATTAATACAACATTCAACAGGTAAAAGAGGAAGCTCAAAGTTTTTGTCTGAGCTCTCTGGTATTTATCAGGTGCTAACAATGAGCATTTATGATTAAGGAGTCTCTCACCATATCAAGCCCCCTGAATCAGATGGCAGGTACATGCACACAGATGTAGTCACACACAAGCCTTCTTGGCAGAGGCCACAAAGAGCCTTACTCGTAAGGCCACATTCACCAGTGCATATCACTAGACAAATTCAACAATCTTGGATGCATTCTCAGTGATTTTGACTAGACTTCAGTTGTGTGCCCCCAAGGAATCCACTCTGAACTAGCTGAGAAGTAAAGGGCCTGAACCTGGGCTTTTGCAAAGAAATGTTGCCATCTGGTGGGCATCTGGTCACACTTTAAAAAACATGCCAATGGGCTTCAGGGAGCAAACGAGGAAAGGGTTACAAATTGTGAAATCAAGCTGTTTTCTTTCAGCTTCAGTTATTTCCGTCTTAATTGTAGGGCTCTACTGTGCAATTAAATGAGGCTTCAAATCACATGATGACTACCCATTGTTGGTCATCCCCCATGCAAATCACATCTTTGTTTTCATGATCTTTTTTTTTTTTTTTTTTTCTAGTTAGGGAACAAGCTTATTTCAAGTCCCTTCTCCCTCTCCCTCCCCTCACCCTCGTCCCTCCTCCCCCACCCCAGCCCACCCACCACTCCCCAGGCAGTGTAGGGCCCTCAACGGGGGCTCTGCAAAGTCCACCACGTCTTCCTATGCTGGTCCTGGGCCCTTCCCCATGTGTCCAGGGCCAGAGTGTAACCCTTCACGTGGAATGGGCTCTCAAAGTCCCTTCTTGCACCAGGGAAAAATACTAATCCACCACCAGAGGCTCCCTGGAGTGCAGAGGCCTCCTTATTGACATCCATGTTCAGGGGTCTGGATCAGTCTTGTACTGGCCTCCCTGACAGCATCTGGGGTCGATGTGCTCTCCCTTGTTCAGGTCAACTGTTCCTGTGGGTTTCTCCAACCTGGTACAGACCCCTTCGTTCTTCATTCCTCCCTCTCTTCAACTAAATACCCAATTGCAGCTCAGTGTATATCTGTGGATATCTGTCTCTGTTTCCTTCAGCCACTGGGTGAGGGCTCTAGGATGGCATAAAGAAAAGTCATCAATCTCATTTTAGGGGAAGGGCTTTGGGTTATCCTCTCCACCATTGCCTGGATTGTCAGATCGTGTCATCCTTGTAGGTCTCTGGAGATCTCCCTGGTTCCAGATCTCTTCTCGGACCTATCTGATATGGTATCTCTCATCCTGCTCTCTTTCCTCTATTCTTCCCCCAACTCAATGTTTCTGCTCCTCCATTTCCTCTCCTCTTCTCTTCTCTTGCGCTTATTGTAGCAGCTCCTCTCCCCCCCACCCTCATGCCCCCAATTAGTTCGGGAGTTCATGCCACTTCCATTCCTGGGGAACATTTATCCCTTAGAGTCCTTCATGTTTCCTAGTTTCTTTGGCAAAGAGCATTATAGACTGGTAATCCTTTGCTCTATGTCTAAAATTCATATATCAGTGAGTACATACCATGTTTGTCTTTTTGTGACTGGGTTACTTCACTCAGGATGATTTCTTCTAGTTCCATCCATTTGCCTGCGAATTTCAACATTCCATTGCTTTTTTCTGCTGAGTAGTACTCCACTGTATAGATGTACCACATTTTCTCAATCCATTCTTCAGTTGAGGGGCATCTAGTTTGCTCCCAGGTTCTGGCTATTACAAACAATGCTGCTATGAACATGGTTGAACATATGTCCTTGTTGTATGTACATGCCCTATTTGGGTGTATACCCAAGAGAGGAATGGCTGGATCTTGAGGTAGACTGATTCCCATTCTTCTGAGCAACCGCCATACTGATTTCCAGAGTGGTCTTATAAGTTCGCACTCCCACCAGCAATGGAGGAGTGTTCCTTTTTCTCCACATCTTCTCCAGCATAGATTGTCATTGTTATTTTTGATTTTAGCCATTCTAACAGGCGTGAGGTGGTATCTCAGAGTTGTTTTGAGTTGCATTTCTCTGATGGCCAAGGATTTTGAGCACTTTCTTAAGTGTCTTTCAGCCATTTCAGATTCCTCTGTTGAGAATTCCCTATTTAGTTCTGCACCCCACTTTTTAATTTCATTGTTTGTGGTGTTTTGATGGCTAGCTTCTTGAGCTCTTTATATATTTTGGAAATCAGTCCTCTGTCAGATGTGGGATCGGTGAAGATCTTTTCCCATTCTGTGGGTGGTCGTTTTGTCCTACTGACTGTTTCCTTTGCCTTGCAGAAGCTTCTCAGTTTCAGGAGGTCCCATTTATTAATTGCAGACCTCAGTGTCTTTGCTACTGGCGTAATGTTCAGGAAGTGGTCTCCTGTTTTCATGATCTTATTAAAGTCGCTTTCATCAGCTAAATGTCCAGATCTGGATAAGAAACTGGAAGCTAAAACAATAGAACTGTCATATGATCCAGCTATACCATTGCTGGGCATGTACCCAAAGGACTGTGTAACCTACTATAGAGATGTTGTACATCCGTGTTCATTGCTATTTTATTCATAATAGCTAGGAAATGGAACCAGGCAAGATGTCATCAATTGATGGATGGATAATGAAAGTGTGGTGCATAAACAAAGGAGTTGCATTAATTCAGCTCTAAGGAAAAATATTTGAAGTTAAATGATGGTAACTGGAAAAAAATTATACTGAGCAAGACAATTCAGGTCCAGAAAGACAAACACTGCATGTTCTCTCTGAAAAGATAAGAATCATCACAAAACACACCAAGACTAAGTTCTCAGCACAAAGATTTATTTGCCACACAGCAACAAGGGACAGGGAATAAGACAAAGACAGGAGGCAGGGAACGAGGGATAACGGAAAGGGACCAAGGGAGAGGAGAGAAAAGAGGCAAGGGAGAGGGGGAGGAGTATGTCCCTCCCTCAAACTGTCTCTGGATAGAGAGGAGAAAAACATGGCCCAAAGGCAAATGGCAGTTTATAAAGGGAAAAGGGGAACCTCCCCCAATCGTGCTTGGATTGTTTTGATTGGGCATGTTCATTAGGGTAGCTAAAAGAGGGATTTTGATTGCTACACTTCAATACTTTGATAGCTGGACCTTGGTGATCAGCCTCAGGAGAAGGAAGAGGGCAACTAAGGGAACAGACCTTGGTGGCTATCTTTAGGAATGGTATATAATGGTTCAGCAAGGAAGAGGGAATGGGGGAAGGGCAAGGTCTGCTTCAGCCTTATTTACCATTCTCAGGCCTACTAGAGCCCTTCACTCTCGTATATGCAGGTCCCAGCTATGGATTATTGGAGCAATGTGTTTAACTTGGAGTGCTCGTAAAGGCCAGAAAGTGGCCAATAGAGGAGAAGTATGGAGAAAGAGAGTCGAGAGATGGAATAGTACAACAAATGCAACATTGGTGTAAGGGAAGAGACAAAGTGGAAAAGCTTGAGTGGGGAGGAGAGTGGGAAGGTATAGTAGAGGAGAAATGGGCAGAAGGTAGCCAAAAATAAGAATGTACGAAAACTTACTATTCTATGAACTTGTTAAATAATACATTTTTAAAGGATTTAAATGGAATTAGTATACATGAATACAGTGTTCCTCCCAGAAGACATAGTTTATATGTTGTGTAGCAGTTTCCTGATATTAAAATCTCCCATCCTGGAGGGATGCTCATTAAGACACAGGATGCTAAAGGGGAAAGAGAAACAAAGGATTTGCAAGGGAGGTGAAACACTCCATTCTGCAGAAAATCTAGTTACACTCAAATAACCCAATGGCACCTAGAAATCCACGAAACTGACCAGATTCGCTAGGTCTTGCCCTGCCTGAGTTTATAGATTTAAACTTTAAGGACTACTAAGAGACATTCTAAGACAAGCTGAGCTGCCTGGAGAAGGCTCAAAGTAAGCAAGCTATCTGGACAGGACACTCTCCAACTTGTTGAGCTTCTGGAAGGTTGTGCAGTATGTTCTAAGTTTCCAGTTTGTGAGCTGTCACCTGTGCTGGGGTACAATTTGACAGTGCAGGTGTCCTTGAGTCATTTCTGCTCTGTATATAACCTATGATCCACATTTGAAAAAGTAACCTGAATTAAACTCAATGTTTCACCAAACTGAGCTTTGGTGGTATCCATACTTTGGTCTGTCATCAGTTCCCAATCCGGGGAGAGTAGATGCCTGTTTACATCTTCTCAGGAAGTGTCACAGAACATCATTAATAAAACCTACTAGCTCTAGGTATGGGAGATCTCTCTGTAAGTTGTTAGTCAGAGAGACTCTGGATGCCTCCGAACAACACAAACTACTGCCATTGTCCTTGGTTGCCCAGTGGAGCTTGGTAGTAAGATCCTATTGCTGTAGACACCAATCATACACTCTGGATACAGAACAAACACATCAAGCTGGAAATGAACTGGGGACTTCCTCCCGACTGGTTAACTTTTGTGATTCTACAAGGTAAGATAGTAAGTGGCATGTATGGAGAAAAGCATCCAGTTCTTTTCGATTTTCCAGTTTGGTGAAGTACAGGTTTTCAAAGTATGTCCTTATGGTTCTCTGGATTTCCTTGGTGTCTGGTGTCATATCCCTCCCTTTTCATTTCTAATTTTTGTTAATTTGGATATTATCTCTCTGCCTTTTAATTAGTTTGATAAAGGTTTGTTGATCTTACTAATTTTCCCAAAGATCCAACTCTTTATTCCATTGATTCATTGATTCTTTGTCATTTTTGTTTGTTTCTATTTTATTGATTTCAGTTTGGTTATTTCTTGCCATCTTTTCTTTATGGGTGTAATTTCTTATTTTTATTCATTTCCTCTTTAAGGAATTCTATAATATTCATAAATGCTGTTTTTAAGGTCTTTTTTTGTGCTTCAGCTATGTTGCAAAACTCAGAGCTTGCTATGGTAGGGATGTTGGGCTTTAGTGGAGACATATTGCCCTAGCTGTTATTATTGTTTTTACACTTGCATCTAGGCAGCTGTATTTGGGAAGATTGCAATGAGAATGTAAAAACTTGCTGATATTTGGTGTTGTCTTTGCTGGGTTGGTGTTGTTCCTTGTTTTCTGTTGCCCTCTCTGGTTTTTAGGAGCAAGTGGTGACTATGTTGCCTGGTAGAGAATGCTTCTGGGAACCCAATAGGTGCGGCCACTAGGGTTTTGGATACAATGTGTTTCTAGGTATTGGGAGCAATGCCGATGGGCTAGAAGTGGGTTCCTGAGCGGGTCTACAAGCAGGAGGAAACAGGGTGTTCCACCAGGATCTACCTAATTGCCTGGAAATTGGAACAGAGAGTGAGGAGAGGCCACAGCATGTAGTCTGCTACAGAGCTGCAGTCAAGACTGTGGAATGGAGGGGGAGGTGAAGGTGTGTGGTTGGCCTACCTGATTCCCTGGCCAGAGTGGCCTGTGGATTCCCAGGGAATGTCAGTTGGAGTTGGGTGCTGGGATAAAGCAATAAATGGAGGGAAAGAAGCTTGGAGAAGTAAATCTGTGATCTCCTGGTGCTGGGGGCAAGGGTAGGAAGGGAGGCTGTAGTAGGTAGTCTGCTTCAGAGCTGGAGATAAGACTGGGGCCTTCAGTTTAAGAGGAGCTGATGGAGAGGTGAAGATCTGCAATTAGCCTGTCTGCTTCCCTGGCCAGAGTGACCATCAACTTGTTTAAAATCTGAAAATAGTAGCCAAGTGTGTTGGCACACTCCTTTAATCCCAGAACTAGGGAGCCAGAGGCAGGCAAATATTTGTGAGTTCAAGACTAGCCTGATCTACTTAGCAAGTCCCAGAATAACCAGGGCTACATAGTAAGAACCTGTTTTTAAAAAGAAACAAATAAATACATGAAATCTAAAAATTAAGTAAAAAAACCCACTGGTCCTTCCGTTGTATAATTATAAGCAATCGAACCAACCCTGAAAAAAGAATGCCCGGAATTCCCTGAACTACAGAAAATGCACATCTGTTGATAGATTTAGCCAACTCTCATTTAAGACATGTAGTCTATCTTGGTGTCTCCTCCCTATATCATAACTCTTTCTACTGGCTGCTGTTTGCATTTCTGTTGGTTTGCCTTAACTATGGACACAATGTTTTCTTCCTTAGGTCATTAGACCTATGCTGAATTACAGTGATGAATCAAGTAAGACTATCTTGAGGTCATTATGATACTCCAGATGAATACCAAGCAAAGCACAATGTTGCAAGTTACCACTCCTGGTGGCCATAGGTGTTCCTTCAGTCATGGTCAAGTTTCCTTAACTGTCACTGTTTTTGAGCCCTTATCTACTCAGTACACACTGTTGTCTTCCATTGATTCCTGCCTCAATCTTTGTCTCTCCCTAACCCTGTATCTTCTTGTTTGCTTGCTTGATTTGAGATAGGGCTCACTATGTAGCCCAGGCTGGCTTTGAACTCACAGAGATCTGCCTGCTCTGCCTACCAAGTGCTGGGATTACAGGTGTGTGCTACCACGCCCAGCCTAACACAGCATTTTGTGCACCACCATCAAGTCTCTCATCCAACACATAGCCTAGGTCAATGTCAGAACAAAACATTACCCAAGAAGATTCTTAAATTAATAATCCTTCATAGTTTTACTGAATTGCATGTCTGTTTCACCAGTTCCTGTTCAACTGGGGTGCAAACAAATGGCCACTGAAGTATTCTTCTCACCAAGAGGTGTTCTTTACTACAACGTTTTGTCATCAGTTCTCCAAAAAGGGTGTTTCAAGCTGAAAGGTATGGGGAAAGGTGATTGTTTATTCATTGCTAGCAGAAGTGCAAACCAGTACAGCCACTATGGAAATCAGTGTGGCAGTTCCTCGGGAAGATAAGACTAGACCTACTTCACCAGCAATACCACTCTTGGGCATATCTCCAAAGGACAATTTATCCTACTACAGAGACACTTGCACACTTGCCTAGTCATGTTCATGCTGCTCCACTCATAACAGCCAGAAATTAAAAATGTCCATCAACTGCTGAATAGATAATGAGAATGTGGGGTACATTTACACAATGGAACATCATTCAATCATTAAGAGAAATGAAAATTTGGGGGAAATGTATGAAGCTAGAAAAAAATCAACCTGAGTGAGGTAACCTAGACCCCAAAATACAAGGATAGAGATTTAGTTAAAAACTACATTTGGTGGCAGATCTGGTGGGATGTAGAAGCCCTGCTGGACCACTTCCAAAGAAGCTGATCAGTAACTGCAGAGCCGCAGTAATTGGCTGAAACAGTAGAAGATTGAGGTGCAGCCACTGTGATGGCAGAAAAACAACCCCTTATAATACAGGGACAATGATTACATTTTATAACTTTATTCATTTGCTGTAAGACTTGCATCAAATATTTCACCTATAAAATTAAGATAGTTGAGGTTTCAATTTGTGAAATAGCATGTATAAAGTTCTTAGAACAGGAGGGTCTTGATAAATGCTAGCTGACAATGTGCCTAGTATTTCCTTCCAAAGATTTAAAGTTTTTAACAAAATGTAATATACACATGTAATGGATAGTTTAATCCAAAATATTTTATGGATATCAAAGAACACATTAAAATTAATACTAAAAGAAAAGAAAAATATGACCTAAAGAACAAAGAAATTAAATAAAACAAGTTTTAAAGCATGATGGTTTGGATAGGAATGCACCCCATAGACTCATATATTTGAGTTCTTGGTCATTAGGGAATGGTGCTACTTGACAAGGATTAGGAAGTATGACCTTGTTGGAGGAAGTCTGTCACTGGGGATGGGATTTGGGGGTTTCAAATGCTCAAGCCAGACCCAATGTCTCTCTCTTCCTGCTGCCAGCCAATCCAGATATAGAACTCTCAGCTACGTCTCCAGAACCATGTGTGCCTGTGTGCTGCCATCCTTCCTGCCATGACGACAGTGGACTAAACCTCTGAAACTGTAAGACAGCCCCAATTCCATGTTCTTTATAAGAGGTGCCATGGTCATCTTATCTATTCACAGCAATGAGCACTGACTAAGACATAAAGGGAGAGAGAGAAGAGGAAAGGAGAAAGGAAATGGAGAGGGGGGAGAGATAAGGAAGGAAAGAACCATGATAATAAAACCTAAAAACATGATGTTTGTGTATCTTTCTGTGGCTTTACACTAATTCAAGCAATACAATTTTGCAAAAATGTGATTGTCAGAAAATCAGAACCCGGTCCAACTCAAGTCCTAGAGAGACTCTATCTTACAGTAAACAGGCAATACAATGAATAACAGTACATGGGAAAGAAGAATAATGAAAATTCAGAGTGAAGGGGAAGAACTGATGTCTGCTCTTTGACAACATGGAAGAAAGGAAGTAGTGAAATGTGTAGAATAAACTTGTAAGATAGTGTATGTCAGGTAATGAAAAGATGTGATCCCTGGGAGTTGGAAAACAAAGGAGAGGAGACTATGCCTCCTTAAGGAACCTTCTAAGCTTATCCTAGAGCAGAGTATAGGAAGGGTTGGTGAACTTGAACTGAAATGAAGACAGAAATAGGGGTTTTTTGTTTTCCATATGAGGTTGAGTATTGTTCTTTCAAGGTCTGTAAAGAATTGGGTTGGGATTTTAAATGGGGATTGCACTGAATCTTTAGACTGCTCTCTTACAATCCCTTTATGTACACACTTAACCTTCAAACCTCCCCCGTAAGACTGAATTCACCCTGCTCTTCTACTGTTTTTTTTTTTTCTTTTTAGTGTTTTGTTTCTTTCTCTACTGTTCTTTCAAAGAAACTGATTCTTTTACTGGCACCTGATTTATTTGCCTTATTTCAGAGCCATTGAAGGAGAGGGTGGAAAATATAGACAACAAATGTAGGGAAGAGAAAAGTTTAAAGGAAGTCTGGAAAAGAACGAAATAGGAAATTCAATAGGCCCATGATGCCAGAGAAAGTATAACCAGCAATTGTCCTGGTGCAACATAAAAGTCTGAGCTTAGGGGGCCTGGTGAGATGACTCAGAAAGTAAAGACACATGTTACCTGAGTTTACTGCCTAGAACCCATGTAGAGGTAGAAGAAGTGGACCCACTAAAACTGTCTTCTGACCTCTTCACACTCATCAGAGCACAAATATTTAAATTAAAAAAAATCTAAGGTCACTCCCTCTTTTGTTCAGCTCCATACTCCTATTATTTCCAACCATAAACACAAATAGAATCTTGGAGGTGCTCCCTTGTGGAGCCTCTCCAGGCTCCTGCTGGAGGCTGGCACAGCTGTTCCCAGTTACTGAGGGTATCTGTCAATGGGCACTATTCAAGCAATCTACTTTATCAAAGTACTGCTTCTTTTTAGTAATGAAAAATAGAGAGACACCAAGGTCAACCCCAGTCCCCATTCAAAACAAATAAATGAACAAACAAACAAACAAAAAAAGCATAACAAAACAATGGTCAGTGCTGTTGACTCAATTCAGGCCAACTCTAAAGACCCATCAGCTTCAGTCCCCAACTAGCCTTTAGGCTCAGCTGAGGCTTGTACAGTATTGGGCGGGGCTTTTCTTTCCAACCAGTGCTGCCAGCCTCATTTCCTTACAGGTGCTTCTTTTAACCAATCACCATTAGAACTTGTTTAGGAAAGGTATTTCTAGCACAAATTCGCAGTGCTCATTAGTGTCAGCCCAAGTCATGACTGAAACTCATTTTCTCACCTCATTAACTCAGGTCATTCTTGATGGTATAGTCCTTTCTGTGACCAAACCTCTACCTGTAGGAGCATACTTTTTTTTTTCTGTGAGGTTTGGGATACTGGTGGCTTACACAGATAGGTCTGGTAGCTGAGCTGGTTGTTACTTTAATAGCTGTTATTTTTGCTTGAGATTCTCGAGAATCAGAGCCTGAGATGAAGAAAGACACAAGTGAAAAGGATGAATGTAGGCCAGCTTCACTAATGTGCAAAGGACAGTCACATACCTGTGTCCAACACAGAAACCTATGCTTGACTTAATGCTCAGCCATGACATTTTGAAATTCCTAAATAATTTTGAGCATTTTTTTTTTCCCTGTATTGAGTCACATCAATAATACTGCAGGGTCTGATTGTGACCTGTACCCAAGAAAATTTGACAGGAGAGTAAGTAGTAGAACAGGGAAGGACAAGGACAAGGGAAGGAGCACTAAGCAAAATGCTGGAGAAAAGGGGAGACTCTGATACCACTCCTGCAGGGAGTGCCACCGACAGCATTGAGGAAGCCTTGCCCACAGTTAGGATCAAAGCACAGTATTTTTACTTCCACACTCCTGTCACTGGTTAAAGATAAGGTGTAGAAAGCATGTTAATTCCAGGCACTTCCAGCTGTTCTGTGCCCAGGCAAAGGACATCCTGACACTGAAGGTGGAAGTTTGACCATAAGATGGAGATGCTGGCAGACAAAAAGTACACTTGGAATCAGTGTTCTTAAAACTGGAGAAAGTAACAAGAGATATGACCACATGCTAACAGAAATTGCTGAAGTTTTGAATATCCTTTAATATGAACAGGCAAAAAATGGATAATGGTCAAACTATGATTCCATGAGTGGAATAACTAACTAAAATGACATATACTCATTTATATGAAACAAGTGAGCCTATATGTATTATATAATATTATACAATGTCACAATATATATATCATATACATAAATTTTATGATATATGTCTCACACACACTCATAGGAGATGGAATGTGAATCATTAAAGTTCAGGGAAAAAGTCCAGAATCATGGGTAAAAGCACAAACTACAAATACCCTGCATCTAAAACCCAACTCTTCCACTTTCAGACTGAGTGGATTAACTTTGCTGTGCCTGCCTACTAGGGTTGCTAGGAGAATGAAAAGATTTAATATATGTAAGGCTCTTAAAGCAACATCTGCCACACAGGAAACACTAGTTAAATGTTAGCTCTTACTGTCCTTGCCTTTTGGCTAATATGATCAGAGCTCTCTGCAGAACAGTTGTCTCTCAGTGCCCACAGGGGATTGGCTCCAGGACCATCCTCCACTCATATACTAAAACCTAAAGATAGAAAACTCTCAGATAAGATGACATTGTATTCACATATAACTTACCTACATCTTACATATGATATTTTAATTATTCATAGACTATTATCTAGCCCTATATAATGTACATATTAATTTGTTATACTGTATTATAAATGATATAAAGAGGAGAAAACTATACTTGTTCAGTACAGACTCAATTTTGTTTTCAAATATTTTTCAGCTGTTGTTGACTCTGAGGATGCAGACCCCACAGATGTAAATGTTAACTATTTTATTCTTAATTTGTTGCAGGCTCATTTTTTGGAGAGAGAGAGAGAGAGAGAGAGAGAGGGCAAAATAAAAGGTCACACTTCAAAACACTTCAAATGACTTGATTTCAATAGACAATTTCTGCAAGTTTGGACATGATCTTGGATTTCTGTTCTCTCCTAATGAGGATTGCTATTTATAGACTGCTCTGTGGTGACAATTTGAAGAGCACTAAACCAGGAATTCTTCAATAAGCCACTTTGGTTGTTTTTATCACAGACTAATGATAGGAAAATTAAAAGTACATGCAAGCACTTAACTGGGCCATAGAATGATCAAGAAACAGGAATCATTGGTATAACGAAAATAATCACTTCTTTTGTTAGGCCATTCTGTTTAGAATGTTGAACTGTCACTACCTGAATCAGCCTAGTGTTTCCTAAACCCTATCCAAAGGGAAATAGAGGGCAGGTTGTGATTAACATCTCAACAAGAACATTCTCTGGAGCCTGCTGAAACCACCCTTGCCAAACAGGAGTGAATTTAATGCTAACAGTGGGATTCAGTGCCTAGATCCCAGCATCCCAACAACTCATTTCTCTTCTGCAGGTGAAACTCCACAGTGAAAGACTCACCCAATACTTGTATTTATTTATCCTTTGATTATTACAAATACTTGCGTGTTTTTGTTTGATCTCTCATTTTAAAGAATAGCTTTTATTTATTCCTTGACAATTCATACATGTATCTTGATCACACCTAACTTCCTTTGCCACTCTCCCACCACAACGCTTAAAATGTTTCCTTCCCATCTCCGTCCCTCCCTCCCTCCTTCCCTCCCTTCCTTTTATCCTTCCTTCCTTCCTTCCTTCTTTCCTCCCTCCTTGCCCCCCTGTAATGCACTGAGTCCAATCAGTGCTCCCTGCTCTCACCCAGTGCTAACGTCATTTTTAAAAGGGACTCTGCCAATGTTGGTTCTTAGTGACCTACTTTGGCCTTCTATCTAGATCCTGCTAAACGAGAAAGCAGATACCTAGGAGTGCTCTAGCAGACTGCTGAGTATTGCCAATTCTCCACAATCATCTCTACTAAACTCTGGCTTTTTGAAAGCAAGCCTCCCTTGGGTTGGTATCTCCTATAACGTTTAGCATAATGCTTGACACGCAACAGGTGTTTTCTTTGAATGGCTGTTGTGGAAGCAAAACTCACCCTTCAATCTACCAAACTCTTAAATCCATAATACAAAAGAAAAAAAGAAAAAGACCAACCTGATCCAATTAATTTATTACGCACAACTCCGCCAAGTTGGGGGGCATTAGGAAGCACAAATTTCACGGGGATCAAGGGAGAAGGCATGGTAGGTGATGTACTTAACATTTAGCAATCCGGCTTTACTTCCATTTCTAAGAAACAACATCCCGGTGGCCTCAGAGCCCTTTAAATATGATGGTGTCCATTTCCTCAGACTTCTGGACCAGAGCCTCACTTTTGTGTAGGGGTTTGGCAGAGCTCATCTTCGCAGCCCGGAGACTGCAGAGCGCTTAGGCAGTGCGTGGCGGCGGCGGCGGCGGCGCACGGTGGCGGGTCCGCTGCACCGCAGCGAGCTGCACCAACCTTGCCGCGGACACGCGCGTGAACACACCAGACGGCCGCAGCAGAGCGCGGCGGCGAGGGCGTCCCGGGCCGGTGAGCAGCAGCAGAGGGGGAGGCGGCGGCTGCCCCGCCCACCGGGCCGCGCGCCCCGCCCACGCGCGCGGGGAGGAGCCCGAGCCGAGTTGGGAGGAGAGGTGGGGCGGTCCCGGAGCGCAGAGAGACCGACTCCCTGGCTGCGGCGGCGGTGGCGCCGGGTGAGTGCCAAGCGGTCGCGGGAACCGGGCCGCGGGGACCTAAACAGAACGGGTCGAGGCGCCTCCACTTCGGGGCCGCCTGCGGGTCCGCGAGCCAGCCGCGGGCTGGAGCGAGGGAACGGAGGGAGCAAGCGCGGGCTGCGTGCGCCCTGGGCCGCGGGAGGGGGGTGGGAGAGAGGCCCGCCGCGGCCCACAGACGCGAGAGACCGGGGACGCGAGCGACTCCCGAGCTGGGTCTCTGCTGCCGCCCAGCCCGGCCTCGACTCGCCAGGCGGGAGGCCCGGGAGTCACCGCCCAGCTCGCGGCCGAGCGGGAGGAGCGGGTCGGGGCCGCCACGCGCGCCCCTCCTCTCCCCGCGCCGGTCTCCGGACGCGCGTGGGCTGGCAGCCTCGGTGCTCAATCCGCACAGGGGGGTGGCGGCGGGGAAGGAGAGGATCGTGGAGAGAACTCGGGTGACAGTCCACGAGGGGCCCTGCGGCGGTGACTCAGACAGGAAGGTCGGAGTTCAAACTTGAGCCTTGCGTGATTTATTTCTTTTTTAAATGGAGCGCCGGACGCTTAGCCCGTGCGTTAGAGAAGCCGGTTTTCGTTTTAGTAAGGGCCTGCCAATTAAACCTCATTTTAAGACGCCATTGCTTGTGTCTACTGACACTCGTTTATCCTGGCCGTGAATGTCTTGTAAACTTGACTTAAATCATTCATAACTTTCGCAAAGGGAGCCGTGGTTCCTGTAAAACTTTGAGCAACTGGAAATCAGCTGGAGGGATCTGCCGAGGCCTGTGGTCTCGTGGTCCTGCGCGGGCGTGGCTGTGCACAAACAAGAGGGTAAGGAAAGGAAGCAGCCCCAGGCCTGAGCTGGAGGGGAGGTCTGTGCCCATGTGCCAGGGCACGTTTAACCGCGGCTCCCAGTGGAAACACTGTCTTAGGCCTTGTTGGACTGACTTCACATGATTCTCCTCATTCCGGTCAGTTATTTCCTCTCCCCCTCGGCTGTCTTTGGACACTGTTTATATTTCCTGGGGCGGTCGTAGCGTCTCTTGAATAGATTGTCTATAATGAATCTTTTGGATGTTGTCAGAGCCAGGCTCTGTGTCTGTGTGTTCTCAATTTTTAAAGCAGTAGCTTGGCTTTGTTTTTAGAATGCTGGTCACCCTGCTGCACCGTTGCTTGGCACTTCAGACCATGGATGTAAATTACCACTGGATTCCAGCCCTTCTCCAGGGAAGCAGGCCACTCTAGAACAGTGGGATTAAATCTACTCATGTCAAGCAGTCACTTTCAAATAAGGAGGTTCCCCCACTTTTTAGAACAAAAAATGTATATGTCAGCAAGGCCATTTTTCAGTAAATAAACATGTGATTCTCACATATTTTTAGTTTTTCTTTATTTTTTTGTCTTTTTCATATATGCGTACCCACTTACTCTACTTCAGCCGCCTTCCACTGACCACCTTCTTCCTTCCAACAAAATTTTAAAAAGCAATTGTAGATTGCTAAGTGGACTTTTAGATAAAACATTCAGACTCTTTGCTTTCCTTAGCAGTTGGTCAGCACCTTAAAGCTATTGGCTAAGTCCTCCAGTGAATGCTGAACAGTAACTATGACACATTCATTTTTTAGCACAAGCAGTTTACTAGGTGTAGAACCCCAGTGCAGTGCACGGCACTTAGGTTTGTATAGAGCTGTGTAAAAATGAGGGTCTGTGTTTCCTAAGAGACTGCAAGTGTGGCGTGGAAAGGTGGTATATGCACCTGTGCACCTGAGTTTATTTGAAAGACAAATTCTCTGACCGTTAGGTTGCTGTTGTCACTTTTCACAGAACATACGTGATGATCTGGTTGTGAGAGCAAAGGGCTTCAGAGTAAAAGAGAGCTCTGGAAAACTTAGCTAATGCCCAATAATTTTTGTCCCAAACCTCTCTCTAGTAGGAAAAAAATTAGAATGCCATAACTTACTGTGCTGAGTTTTCGTTAGGTGGGTTTGTTGTTGTTGTGTCTGTCTGTTTTGTTTTAGTATAAGCCATGCCTAGGAAGATAAGTTCTACAAATAATTTCTCTGAGCCCTGACTAGGAAGAAAAGTGGTTTCACAGAGGTTTCCTGTGTAGACTTTCTTGTTAGACCAGAATGAGAATAGTATTTAGCCTTTTTCAGCCTGATTTATAAAGTAGGAGTAATAATGGTCTCAATTTCTAGCGTTTGAATGAAAGCATATCAGCTAGTCTTTCGAAAACATAGGCTAAAACTAACATATGGGAAGTGCTTAGAATGGTCACTTTCCTTTCTATTTTTTTTTTTAACCTGGTTTACTCAGTCAACAGGATACTGGGTAAGTTATGATAGCCACAACCTTCTGGAAATGCCAGATATCACAATTTTAAGTTCCAAAGAATGTTAAATGTTGGCATGGTAACTCAGCAGTTGGCAAAGCTGAGGCAGGAGAATTGCTATGAGTTCATACCCAGTCTAGACAACATAGTAAGTTCCAGGCTAGCTTAGAACTAGAGTGAGATCTTACTCAAATAACTAGAAAGTTGATCCAATATTTTGTGTGTGTAAATATGTATTAAGCTTGTATGTCCTGTTTCTGCCATAGCAGTATGAATAATGATTGATGAACCAATAATTTTAATAATGCTTTTGGCATTGTTAAGTACATATTTTTAGGGCTAGGCAATTAGGAACATGAGTTAGCTTTTAAATTTAAAGTGAGTTTTTATCTCCAATAGTTACATTTATTAATCTTGAATAGGAAATTAAATCAGAAAAGGAAGCAGCATTTATCTTTAACCAAATATGACTTTTAAGGTTTGAAAAGGTGCAATCCAAGAGTATGTTGATGTTTGCTCTTGTGTGTATGGCTGTACAAGGCCGGCAGATAAGCCATAAGAAGTGGGGACTGGTTGTGTTTATTTTTGTGAGAGTGGATGGATAGTTAATTCAGGGAATGAACTCATGGAGTCACTGAACCATTTGCTAAAATTTGCAAAACTTGAAAAAGTTTTTATTTTAAAAACAACCCCCTTAAACACCTGTGTTTTTGTTGTTAATACATATCAGATATGTACAATCAAATTGATCTGGGCTGTAGCTCATGTCAGTCAGGCTGACACAGAAATACTAATTTATAATGATTTCCAGTATAAAGCATACAGTGTCCATTATGAATTGTTTTTGGGCCCATGTTTCATTTGTTGTAATGAAAGACTTGATTGAATAAATTATTGCTTGCTTTTATTCCTAGAACTTTACAGCATATGATGGATTGCTAACTTGTGTTCCTAGGTGTGTAGGTTGGACGACTTGGTTAACTTCTCTTTTATTGAGAGTGTGAGGGTTAAATGAATCTGTCTACATAGACCATTTCCTGACATGTAGTCTATATTCAATAAGTATTAGCATTAATATATCTTTGTACAGACGATGAGCTTGCATTACTTTTATAACAGGAAAATGGCCACACAAAATTTTCATATTTCTCTCAAATCCAAAAAGGCTATTATTCAAACTGTCCTGCCAAATTGTATTTACAAAGAGACTATGCAGTAATTAGGCAATAGTATTTTGTCTTTCAAATATGAAATGGGTTTTGATATCAGCTTACACAGCAAATTAATTCTAGATCGTAATTTCATTTTCCTTTCTAACCTGTAACTTCATGAATGAAGTTTTTTTTTTTTTTTTTTAGGTTACACAGTTGGAAGACCGGTACAAATATAATGCATTATTAACAAGTGCAGCTAGCTATGTATTTTTGTTAAGGCTTTAAAGGAAATACAGATAAATAGATGCCTCCATTTTTCTTCCAGTAGGCATGCACATATAACAAATCATTTGTAATAGTTACTCAAAATAAATTCTAATCTATAACCGAATATAGCAGCATTTTGTTGACTTGGGGCCGGGGGGGGGGGGGGGGGACCAGCTTTTGTGACAAGAATGCCATCAAATTAAATGCCAAAATCTTTGCAGCAAATGGGAAGCCCTTCAGAAGTTTTTAGGTTTTATTTTCATACATGATAGAGTATCAGTCTCTCTCTCTCTCTCTCTCTCTCTCTCTCTCTCTTATTTTCATACATGATAGAGTATCAGTCTCTCTCTCTCTCTCTCTCTCTCTCTCTCTCTCTCTCTCTCTCTCTGTGTGTGTGTGTGTGTGTGTGTGTTACTAGCAATTGAATCTAGGGCCTTGTACATGCTAGGTAGTGCTGTACATGGGTCTCATACCACCCTCCAAGTACTGGGGGGATGAATTTATGCTGCCCTAAGAGAGCTAAGGAAGAGCTACATACATACCCAGTCTAAATTCACAGAAGTTGGTGCTTTCGGACCCAGGTCTTCTGCCTTGACAGTCTGCAAATGCACCTCCAGTTTGTCCTGGATGACAGGAATGAGGAAGAAATGGGTGCATTGAGGCTAACAGGAACATTGGATAACATGTTGCAGCAATATTGAGTGTTTATCATTGAGCTGCTATACACCCTGGGCCCTTTCTAGGCCTTTTCTGAGACCAGATCTTGCTTAGCTCTCACCAAGACCCACATGAGGCTGGTGGTCCTTAAACATCCAAACCTCAAAGGGTAGAGAAAACTTTTCCTCAGAGTTGTCATTATTCCATAGCTGGTTCAATACTTAGGCAAGAGTCATAGGAGAAAAGGGGAGAGAGCAGAGGGCTTAATGTGTGTGTGTTTGTGTGTGTGTGTGTGTGTGTGTGTGTGTGTGTGTGTGTGTGTGTAATGTAAATTGGAAAGCTGCTTCTTACATGAGAGAAACAAGCAACCAGAAAAGAATTAAGGGTGCCTCTCCATTGGGACTCACTGCCTCTTTGGTCATTGCAG
Organism: Cricetulus griseus; assembly: GCF_003668045.3. Classification (NCBI taxonomy): domain Eukaryota; kingdom Metazoa; phylum Chordata; class Mammalia; order Rodentia; family Cricetidae; genus Cricetulus; species Cricetulus griseus. Next base: position 76,306,357 of record NC_048601.1, on the reverse strand, counting down.
TTAGTACCCCGTATAATACCTGAGACTCAGCAGACCTGAGGTACATTCACAGGCCAGTCTTTCAGAAACCTGTGAAACTGTCTTCCCACAATTCCCATAGGAAGCCTTGACTAGGCAGAAAAAAAAAAAAAAAATTGGCCTGCAAAGTCCCGTTCCAGAACAGCTCCTACCAGCAGGTGCACAGCACCCAGCATTTTCTCTCAAGGGCAGGGGAGCAGTAGGCAGGCAGCTTGGAGCTGGCAGACGGTGGAAGTGATTGAACCAAAGATGACTTCCAGCTGGATTCTTCCATTCCTGCCAAGTCTCTCTTGAAAACCATTTCTAGTGTCACTTAAATGTTTGGTTTGTCCTGGCAGGTTTTATTGGGTGTCATAAAAATGCTTAGCTTCAAGTGTCTGGTTGCTATCCTAGCACGAGGAGGGATTTTGTCTTCTTTTTTAATAGGTCCACATTTCAGCAGGTTACTGAACAATGAATAAGAGTATTGCAGACCTTACAGACTTGATACTTTGAGCTGGTCCTGAAGATTGTAGCTAAAAGAATTTCTTTTCTGGATCTGTCTGAATGAATCAGTTGTTAAGAACTTGTGCTTTTCACATTTGTTTACTTTGGACCAGGGATTCAGAAATTTGTATATTCTGTATCCTTTCTTGCAAAACATATCTGTTGTCTGTCATTCCTCTTACAAGCAAGGTCATGTATTGACATTTGGCTGAGAAGAAGAGTATGAGCCCAGGTTGCATTTGAATGGGTGTGGTCACAAATGTTTACTGAAGTGTGGGCTTCATTGCCACCATCTGCACTTGAATTTTCTCTGGAGAGCCTTCATTCGGTGTGGCTGTGTACAGGCACCCACGAGACAGTCAGGAAGATACTTCACTGATTGAGAATCTGCAGATTTCTATTTAGCCACCGGTGCTGCTGGCCAAGATGCCCCTGGCCACTGGCCACTGTGCCATTAGTTCTCTCTGGAGTACACTGCCTCAGATCTCAAATTCATGGTAACTTCATTTTTTTGTCCACCAGAATCTCTAGCAAATTAAGGGGGAAAAAACAGGCCAAACTGGGCATGGCAGTATATACCTATAATCCCAGCACTTAAGGGGCAGAGAGAGTCAAGAGGATAGCTAGAAAATTGGAACCAGCCATGTCAACATAGTGATTTCCAGGCCGGGCAGGGCTATACAATGAGATCCTGTCTCAAAAACAAGCCTCCTCACACCATCAAAACAAAGCAAAAAACCCCAACAGAACAAGACCATACCCTGGAGTGGGACTGCTCTTTTAGGATGGAGAGGTGTTTCTTTCCAGTACGCTTGGGGGTTTGGCTAGTGATGATGGGCTTTGTTTTCCTAACAGAAGTGCAGTGTCTGGCAATAGTGCTGCCTCTCAAAGCCTGTTCAGTTTCAATAGCCTTCTCGGTGCTCTGGAGCTGTAGAGTGTGGCACATAGTAGGAGCTTAACAAATGCAGGAGGAATGAAGAAATCTGGCCATGTTCCCTGAATGTGCATAAGCCACTGTCTTTTGTTTGTTTGTTTAATCAGTAGAGGAAAGTTGGTTGAATTTGCTGGGAATCACACCTTCAGTGGTATATAGAGGCTTTAATGACTTCTTTCTCTTGGATTCTTTGTGCTTTAATGGGTGCTAAAGACTTGGCTGTCCTTGACATTGTTTAGTGTTGATGGCACAGCAGTGTTCTGGGTATCCCCTAACACTCGATGAGCAGGGGACAGCTCATACATTCCTCTGCAATAATTTCTGCCCCCTAAAGCACCCCAATGTCTGTCTGACACAGGGAAGTGAGTCATAGGAACTGCTGGGATGTGGAGAGGGAGTCCTCCTCGACGTGGAGCTCCTCTTTGGGATGAGACGATGACTGTGGAGCCTTTGGGACTGCATCTTTTGGGAAAAGGCTTTTAATTTGGGAGAGAATGGGGAGTGCTGGCGCCAGAGCCACCAGAAGCTAGGGAAGAATTTATTTGTGTCTCTCTTAGTGCCGGCTCGCTAGTAACATCTTTTCTTTTGAGCAGCTTCGTCATGTTTGCTGTCAGAATTAGCTTCCTCTTCCTATGTGTTTTGGGAGGCATCTGAGCCGCAGCTGTGTGCAGTGCTCTTAGTTGGTGGGTCTAGCTGTCAGGCCTTGCTTGTATGAAGGTGAAGGGACTGCTCAGTACTCTGCCCTTCATCTCTCTGCTGCGTTACGGACAGACCACCCTGTGAAAAGATGCCAGCATGTCTAAAATACCAAATACCTTCCATTTTTTAATTTGGTTAAGTGGAGTCAGCCATCTTCAGTCCGGCTTGGATTCCCAAAGCAGAAATAGCAGATGACAATTCCTCATAAAAATTTCCTATGCCGGGCGTTGGTGGTGCAAGCCTTTAATCCCAGCACTCAGGAGGCAGAGGATCTCTGTGAGTTCGAGACCACCCTGGTCTACAAGAGCTAGTTCTAGGACAGCCTCCAAAGCCACAGAGAAACCCTGTCTCGAAAAACCAAAAAAAAAAAAAAGAAAAAAAGAAAAAAATTCCTATGGACTTCCTTAAACAGCAAACTCATCTGAGGCATCTCAATATGATTTCAGTTTTTAAAATCCCACAAGTTTCTCCTCTTGAGGAAACCCTATGCCATGCATCTGCTTGTGCTTTGCCCCTTGTTTAAAGCATGTAGTCAGTGAGCAGAATGCTTCAGCCACTGCTTGCTCCAGATTGTGATAAACACTCCTGGCATGCTCCCTGGGAGACTGTGCTAGCTTTCTGCCTTTGCCTTCCTTTTCCCTGCACTTCCCTGACTTCCTTCTGGCTATAATACATTAACAGGGACTCCAGGCCACTCACACCCAGAAGGATAGAAGTCAGTCACCCTGTCTACACACACACTGTGCTCACCTCCTGAACTCTGGACTGAGTTTCTCTGGGGACAGACTTTGGTCTGAGAATTTAGTGCCTACACCCAGGTCCCCCAGTCCTCTTCTCAGCTAAACTCCTTGAATTTGTTTTTTATTTTGTTTTTCTAAGCTGATCGTACCCTATTTTTCATACTCCTAGGGACAGTGTCTTCATTAATAATAATGATGGTGATAATAATGATGATAATAACAACAACAACCATATTAGAAAGGAAAAATATTGAAACTTGCTTCCATCCCATTCGAATAGAGGACTTTTCCATACCACCTTCAGGTATTAACTCACAAATAGAAGCTATTATGAATGTGTATATTGTTTTTCTTCCCATTCTTTCACATAGATGGTTTCTATACTATTGTCTGCTATGCTGCTTTAAATCAGCAGTGTGTCAATAAGTGCATGGAAATAGCTTCTCTTAATAGCATCAGTCCATTGTGTGGATGCATCACAGACCATTGTCAGCCACTGGAGCTGTGGGTTGTATCTAATCCATTGATCTTCCAGTGCTGTGAAGACAGGTTAAGACTGTCATTTTGGTCACTAAGGACAGGCTCCCAGAAGTGGTCTGCTGAGCCACTGGGCTCAGTAGTCAGCATGCTTCTCCATAGACCACCAGGAAGGGGAGTGTCAGTTCTTGCTTATTTTGCTAATTTAGTTGGGGGAAAATGACAATTTAGAGTAGTGATTTCTTTTCATAGTTAGATATAAAGTGGAGGTATGGAGGTATGAGTTAATTGTGGGTCTTTTGGACATTGTACAGGCTGGCAGGTTCTCCTGTGGTCCTTTGTAACTTTTCTTCTTGTGTATAATCTGTCTGAATTTCTTAAATACAGACTGACGAATGCAGACCTGGGTGGAGTGGGCTGCCAATTCATTAGTACAGAATCAACGCAAGTACAAAGTAGGGTTTTGCTGTATTTGCTAATGTCTGAATTACAGTCCTTAGCTAATGGTGTTATTAACATGTGGTTTCCCCAAAGCCATGAAAAAACTATCTTTTAGCCTAGAATTTTCCTCCTCCTCTCTCCTCTTCCTCCTCCACAGACACACACACACACACACACACACACACACACACACACACACACAGAGTTAAACATACACACATACAAACACTGAGGGGTATGTGTAGGGAGACTGGAAACAAGATTAAAACATGTAGATTCCAATAATATTTCCTGCAAAATATTTTCAGAAATCTAGAATTTTCCACATATTTATACCTCTAGAAAGGTTATACAGGTCAGATTTATTTGTTTCTTTGCCCTGTGTATTGGGCTGTTCTGTTTGCTTTTTACAACCAGGGAGTTATTTGGTCCTTCCAAGGAAAAGAAGATGAAAGTAAAAATGGCCTAAGACCAGCAGTCTAGGAAGACAAGAGACTGGAGCTGTGTTTTGCTTTTAAAGTGATCTCTAAAAAGTATTTTTATCTGTCTGCCCATCCATCCACCCATCCATCGGTCTATTTGTGTGACAGTGTCTATGTGAGTCTATGTCACGTATGCGCTTTGGATCTTCTGGAACTGGAGTTACAAGTAAGTGACAGTGAGCCTTCTGGTGTTTGTGCTGGGAACTGAATCCTGGTCTGGAGAAACAGGACTCATCCTAACCCCTGAGCCATCTCTCCAGCCCCTTAAGATGCTCTTTAGTCATAGTAACCTTTTGGGGAGTTGTTAATAAAAAATTAACTTTCTTTTATTAAAAAAAAATACAAGACTGAATTCTGTTGAAAGAGGGGATCTGATTTGGCAAAGAGAAAGCTGTGGTCTTCTTTTTTTTTTTTTTTTCAGAAATTCATGAGAGGCAATCATGTAAAACTGGTTTACCACTACATAAAAAATAAACCAGCTGGGCATGGTGACATATGTCTGTAATCTGACCCTTCCAGAAGCTAAGGCAGGATGATCATAAGTTCGTGGTTAGCTGGGGCTGCAAGAGAGATTGAAACCATTGTGGGCTGTCAGCAAGACTGTTCTCAAAAACAAACAAAAAAACCTCTAACAACAAACTCTTTCTCAGAGTTCCCGCACTAGTCATAGAAAGAAAGATCTCTCTCTCTCTCTCTCTCTCTCTCTCTCTCTCTCTCTCTCTCACACACACACACACACACACACCACACCACCACCACCACCACCACCACCACCACCACCACCACCACATGTATATGTGTTTATTTAATATGTGGTTCTTTTGTGAAAAGCAATGGAATGCTCTGGATGCCCAACTTTTCTTCTAGTGCTCATTGTAATGTGACATTGCATCACTGTGACACTGATGTCCTCTGCTGTAGTGTCCACCCCATTAGGAAAAGGACATGACCTATTTATCCCAGAACCTAGAAGGACACCTGGCACTTTTGGGTGTCCGATCCTTAGTAGACGAGTGAATGTTTCTGAGGGTAACTACCTTTTGGTCTTTGTGTTCAACTGTGCCTGGGATCCCATGTTAGATGCTGGCCTGGGTAGCTGTGCTTACCATACTTTGGCCTTTGTGATGTACTCTAACCCTGGAAGCTTTGTGGAAGTATACTCAGAGCTTTAGAACCCAGGCCTGCAGTCTGAGTTACCTGATGGCTTAATCTATGGTCCATTTGCAAAACAGTTTCATAGCTGTACTTCATCTCATCTAAGATGCTGTCCGTTGTGAAATATGCTTCTAGACCATGAGGAAAAAGAAATGCTGTCAGTTTAACTATATCAAGCATCAACATGAGGGTTACTTTTTGATGACTGCCCTAATAGACTGTTACTTACTGAGCTTAAGACAACGCAGATGTTTTAATCTCACAGTTCTGTAGGTCGCAAGGTATGTGTGACTGTTGTATCTCATTGTTGGCCAGTTTGGCTCTTACTGGAGGCTCTTGGAAGAATCTAGCCTAGGTCCTTTCAGGTTGATGGTAGACTTCAGTTCCTTGAAGTTTGTTTCTTGCTGTCTCTCAGTTGGGATCCACCCTCACTTCTTAGAGACTTTTCTGGTACTTGCTGTTGGGCTTGACACCCCAGACCCTGCATTAGCAGACCCTCTTGTGCTGGGGCTTTTCCCTGCCACCCCTCCTGCCCTCTTCTCTCTAGCTAGGGAAAATTCTCTGTTTCTGAGGCTTATTTGGTTATATTGAATAGATTTGGTCCACCCGTAACATACTTTCTTTCCTTAAGGCCTGAAGCAAAGCCTCTTTTGCCTGGTAGCAGCATTCACAGTTCCCAGGATTAGGACTTGAACATCTTGGGAGGAAAGTTCCCTGAAGAGTCATCCTAGTATCAGAGGTAGCACATGACTGTCTCTGTCCTAGATGGAGAGGAGCGACGGATTTGTCTAAAGTACTGGACATGTTAGAAAGCATGCTTGAGTGTTAACTCTTCCCATACAGATACTATGATCACTGTGGTCCCACAGTGCCTATCACTTTTAATCTCAAGGCATTTGTCAAGCCCTAATTGAGAGAATACATTTTGCTGACAGGAAACTTGATGGTAACAAAGGTAATGATTACTACCTAAGTGCCAGTGGTAGGCATGTGCTAGGACACTTTCTTGCTCCTTGTAGGAAACTGAGGTAGGGTGCACCAGCTCCATCGTAGGAGACGGAAGTAGGTTTGGAAGGGTACAGTAATCAGTGATAGTGACATTCCTGGTATGAATCCACATATATAGGATTTTGAAGTTGGGATACTTTTTTGGTTTTTCAAGACAGGGTTTCTCTGTGGCTTTGGAGGCTGTCCTGGAACTAGTTCTTGTAGACCAGGCTGGTCTCCAACTCACAGAGATCCGCCTACCTCTGTGCCCTGAGTGCTGGGATTAAAGGCATGCGCCACCACCACCTGGCAAAGTTGGTATACTTTTTATGTGTCCATGTTGCTTGGCTCACTGTCCCTAATAATAGCATATGAAAAATGCCACAGGATAGGTGTCCACCTACTGGAGCCGGTGGTCTGCTAGCTATGGAGGAGATTAAGAGGAGGCAACATTTTCCTCTGATGTCTCCCTTGTTCCTTTGCTATTAAATGTCTATGAATTAGACAAAGGTCCCTGAGTCTTCATCCTTTTAAATACCCAAATGATCTTTTTAAGTCAGCAAAGCAGTTGCCTGCTCTGTAGGGATATGGCTTTAAACTTGATATGAACAGTTCCTTGGTAAAACCACACTAACAGTACTGATTCAGGTCAAGATAAGTACTGTGAAGGCTGTAGAAGTTGAGAGTGACGGGTAAGAAGTGAATGTCAGAATAGAAGAGATGCCTTAGTGAAGTGAGGAACCTAGGAAAGACCTCTGCAAAGTGATACTTCTGCCAAGACCTAGGTGAGCAAGGCAGCCTGAGTTTAGCAGTAAGCTGAGTACAGTTGAGCACAAAAAGGCTTCTCTCTCTCTCTCTCTCTCTCTCTCTCTCTCTCTCTCTCTCTCTCTGTCTCTCTCCTTTTCTCCTTCCTTCCTTCCCTCCTTCCTTCTTTCTTTCTTTTTTTCTGTAGAAGTAAGGGAAAAGTCCAAAGATCTAGATTATGAGACTGGGATAAAGTTCATTGAGAGAGCCTGCCTAGCATATACAAGGCCCTGAGTGCAGTCGTAAGACACGCACACGCCATGTGGTAGCTTGAATGAGAATGCCTCCCATAGGCTTATATGTTTGAATATATAACCCAGTTAGTGGAACTGTTTGGGATGATTAGGAGGTGTGGCATTGTTGGAGACAGTGTGTCACTGGGGGTGGGCTCTGAGGTTTCAAAAGTCTGTGCCAGCCCCAGTGTCTGTCTGTCTGCCTGCTGCCTAAGGATCGGGATGTAAAGCTCTGAATTGCTGCTGCAACACCATGCTGTCTGCTTCCCACATGATGGCCATGGACTATCCCTCCAAAACTATAAGCAAGCCCCCAGTTAAAAGCTTTCTTCTGTAAGTTTCCTTGGTCATGGGGTCTCATCACAGCAACAGAACAGTATACTGGGTTTAATGAAAATGCCAACAAGACTTTATAGAGAAATCTCTGTTCACAGATAAACTATAGTGAGCTGGAAGCCTGTACCCTGGGTGTGAGCTGAACCCTGGTGAGCTGAAGCCTGTACCCTGGGTGGAAGCCTGTACCCTGGGTGTGACTGAAGGGTGAAAGTTTTTGAACTATTTTACCTCTTGCTTTTAAAACCATTTTCCGTGTTCTGAAGCGAAGCATATGAGTAGGAGAGTGGTTTGGCAGAACCAGATAAAAAGAGGGGATACGTAAGCTCAAAATACTCAGGGATCCGGGCATAGATTTTGCCAAGGGAATTGCATTCAGGTGAACGTCCTTGAAAGCTGATCTCATCCTCCCCTTCTGAGTCAGCATTTCTTTTTGCTTCTTTCTAGGTCATTTCAGGACTTTCCCCTCCCTGCAGGATGTCAGGTTCTGAACTCCTAAGTTATCTAGATCTCCTCTCTCCCCTACACCTCCTTCTATCCCACTCAACCCTGTCCCTGGCCACTTGCAAGCTAGCCTCTGCCTCAGGTGATTTCTCTGAAATGAAGATCTGAATGGTCACTTCCTGAATGACAGTGGGTTCCCCGAAATCACCCACTCTAGTTCTGACCCTTCCTGCCCAGGTTCAGGGCCATCTGTGGTTCTTACCGGCCCTGCAGTCTTGGAACCATTTTAACCATTTTGTCTCAGTTTCACTTTCTGTAAAATGGAGGTGACAGGAGCACCCACCAGACAGGTAGACTGTAGATTTGAAAAGAGTTAATAGTGAGATCTCTCAGTGCTTGGCATATAAACTCTCCACAAACATCAGCAATCTGCCATCTGTGTGGCAGGCTCAGCTGGTCTAGCCTGCTGTTTTCATTCACATCAGCCTCACCCAACCCTTGCAGCTGGCCACAAGATAAGTACAGAAATTGAGAAGATAATGATTGGTAATCTATGTAACAGCCTCACCATCAGTTTTGAGCTGTTAAATCCATTTTTAAAAATACCGGATTTGCATATTGTCTGGGTTTTAGGAATTCATTTTTATTGCACTTTACAAAAGATATTCTTCCATGGTGGGTTGGAAATAAATAAGCGGGTCTGTTCCTATGTTTATTACATGCACATACTAAGCACCCATCATAAAGTTAAGGACATAAGGAGGATAATGTATTATTTTTAAGAAAGTTTTCCTTAAATTAACCAAAGGGTTTCTGCCTCCTTCACCGAACTAATTTTCTGGACTATTGACCCAATAAAAAGATGTACAAAACACCAGTGATTATTTGATCCTCTCTGTCCTAAGGTCCATGAAGGTAATGAGGGAGACAAAACCCAGATCAATGAGTGTAAGGACAGTGCAGGGGAGACTGAACCTGGCTGGGGAAGGGGTTGGAGGAGTCAGGAATGGTTTCACAGTAAAGGCAGAGGCAGCATGATAGAAGGTGGATGTCTCTGTCTTAGTGTCAAGCCAGTGGTGGAAATCTTGCCTTACCACTCTAGCCATGTGTGGGATTGAGTGGCTTCCTCCCTAACCCTGAGACCTTTCATTTGTGACCTGAGGCTAGCAGCATCTGTCCCTCTCAAGATTATCCCGAGGCGTGTGCGTGCGTGCGCATCTGTGTGTGTAAAAGTGCCTGACATCAGAATTTGTAAATTACTGAGTGTACTTTGCTTTCCTTTACATCATCTCTGGTCACATTAATATTTTTTTCTTGTCCGTGTTTACTGTAGCAATCTAGTCAACCAGTATGCTAATGATTACCTTGGGCTAGGTAGTTTTGCCTATATTTCTGTCTTTCTTCTAGATACACTTTTTCTCTTTACTTCAGAGGGTTTGTTTTCTTTTATTCATCTTTACATTGCTAGTGACAGGTGTGTTTATAGAGTATAAATCTATAGAATATAAGTGTATAAATTATAGTATATAGAAGTCTCTGTGCCGAGGGAATTTGTATTGAATTAAACAATATAACTGATAATTTGATAAACATTTCGGGAAGAATCGGCTCAAAACATTAATTTCTACCTTACAGATAGGGAAATTGAAGCATTTCTAGATAGCTTCTGCTATTTGCCCAAAGTCATAAAGCTAGCAGGTAAATAAATGGCAGAGAGAGGATTAGAACCCCATTCCTCTTGTTTTCCTTGCTTTGTTTTGTCCTATCAAGCCAGCCCCCAGAACTAGGAGCTTTGCAGATTCTGATCTGGCTCGGTCCCTCTTTGTCACCTGGCTTCACCCTGCCTGAGATGGCTGAGTGGGCAAGAGCCTGGCCTAAGGGAGAGCCTTGGGAAACATCCTCTCCCCACTTCTGCTGCCCTGAAGGTATTTATGGGTGTGAAGGTCCACCTGGAAACCTAGGGAGAGGCTGGGAAGGGTGGCCAGCTGCAGTTGCCAGAGAGTGGAGGAAGGGAGAGGAGGCATGGTCCCTGAGAGTGAGTGATTTGTAACTGACTAGTATCGAGGAGGAGGAGGAGCCAGATGGAGCTCTGGGGATGGGAAAGCCATGTTAAGAAGTCCAAAGGGCAGTGGAGTCTGTCCCAGACTACTTCTCAGTGCACAGCCCTCCCTACCCTTTGAAAGCACTCCTTTTTTCCCTTCTGCTGGGAAGCATGTTCCGGGCTTACTCACTCTGTGTTGTAATCGTTATTGTGTAGGCAGGTGGAGGGAAGCTTGCACGAAGGAAAGGCTCACCTCAACGCTGAAATGAACATCGTTTAGAGTTTTTTGACTCTGTGCTCTTTGAAAAGTCTGGTTTGCTAGAAAACAATGCTCAGAGGGAGAAGGGTCCAGCAGCTTTACTGAAGCAGATGTTCCCAGGGTATGGGTCACACACTTGTCTGTGTGGCAGCATCAGCTGGGAGTGACTGAAAAATCACAAAACCCAACCACACCCAGACCTGTGGAGTCAACCCTTCTAGGTGTGGTCCAAAGGCCGTGCCCCTGGGAAGCTCAAGCAAGGAGCAGTGTGAGAACCTTGTAGGGTAAGCCATATGCCGTCTCTGCATCAAGGATCGTAGACAGGAAGGAATCAGTCTCTGGCTCTCAGGAGTTGCCAAATGCCGTTTTGTTTTCCTCACCGATGTATGAGGTCTAAGAGGAGGGAGCCTTTCAGCCCACGTCCAAGTTCCTTGCAAGCCCCTTCCTTGAAACTCACTGGGACTGTGTAATCCACCCTGTAAAGGGTGGTGGGATCAAACCAGAAACTTCCACAAATGAGTTGTTGCCACATCCAGTTGTATAAATTCAAAACTGAGTTCCCTAAAGAAGAATGTCTCTGTTCCCCTTTCCTCACAGTAACTCACACCAGGGCTCAGCACAGATGAGGCCCAGTGGTGCACAGTGCAATTGGCTGAGGCTCTGAGGCAGGTGAAGCTCTGGGGCCAAGCCAGCCAGGAAGTGCTTTGCCAGAGAAGTCAGGATCTTGGAATTCTATGATATTAAGTGTTACTCTTAATATCCCAGTGTTGACCACCTTTTTGTAACATTGAACCTGGGGGAAAAATTGTTCATTGAGGGTCATGTGGACCTCTAGTTTTTACTTGAAATGACTTTTTCATGCTCAACAATGAATTTTATGTCCAATGTATTTAATTTATATGTGACTGTGAGGAGTGGAGTTTGGAGCATTTGTGCTCACATGAAGTCTGCAGTTTTAAGTTCAGGGCCAGAGAGGCTTATTGTTTTTCTTTATTTTTTGAAACAAAGGTTTTGCTTGTCTTGAGTTTATGATCTTATATGTATTTCTTTCTCCCCCCTCTCTTTCTCTCTCTCTCTCTCTCTCTCTCTCTCTCTCTCTCTCTCTCTCTCTCTCTGGAGAACAAGAAGTTTCTAGAAGAACCTGAAAGTAGGCATTCCTTGAGAAATTTTATGATCACAAACCTGTTAAAAATTAAAAGTGAAATCTCAAGGATACAACTTGGTTTTGAAATTTTTTATGACAGTTGATTATGAGAAGGTGTGTCATTTATCCCTCCCTTCTTCCCTTCCTCCCTCCCTCCCTTCTTCCCTTCCGTGTTTTTTATGATTTTGTCTCTGTAGCCCAGGATGGCCTAGAACTGACTTTGAAGTCCAGGATGGTCTTAACCTATTGATTTTGGCCTCTCCAATTCAAGGATTCCAGGAATGAGCCACCGTCCACATCCATATGCCTACTCTTCACCAGCTATTACAAACTACTAAAAAAGTACAGGTAGATCTTATAAAAGAGAAGTACAGTGAAGAGAAGTGTGGTGGCTTGCCCAAAAGACGACACAGTTCTGGGAGAGCATGCCACCTCAGGCTTTTTGCATTGTTTTTGTTGTTGATAATGATGTTTATTTTATTTTTTGTACCTTTGAAAGCCTGTCTTTTGCTGGTCACAAGATTGTTCTGAGAAGTATATAAAATACAAAAAGTATTTTCAAGCATTCTAAAGCCCAGAGTCAGCATCTACAGCATAGAGTTCAGGGAAGAGAGAGTAGAACTGTTCCTGACAGGTCGCATGTCTTAAGAGTTCAGCATGGTACAGTCATATTAAGCTGGTTTATAACAACTTGAAGGACTGGAGTTACCAGGACCTACTCAGTGTCTGTTCCCTGTAAGGTGCCCTTGCTAAGACCCCATCTGTAATTGCAGGTTTGCTGGTAGATAATGTCTTTAGTTGATTGTTACCATGAAGTGTAGGGGGGTGTATTTTACCATGCTGGGGGAGTTTAAGAGTAAATGTTGGGAAAGGGACAAAAGATTGCCATTCTCTAGAACTTCTCAACAAAAAAGAGTCAAAGCTGGCTGTCTGGAAGGGTGTTGGGGACAAGTCTGGAAGCTGTTTGCTAAGGAAGCCCAATTCTCTTTTTCTCTTTGGTTGCATGTGCCTGAAATGTTTTCTAGTGACTTCTTAAAATGCCCATTGTCAGTATTAAAAAGGGGCTTGCATACTGGCAACACAGAAGCCTGACAGACAGGACTTAAATCCCAGCCTTGCCACATTCTACTTGTGTAGCCTTAAATAAGTTACTTAATCTTTCCATGTCTAGGTGTCCTTTGCTGCAAAATAGAAATGACTTGCTGTGAGGTGTGAGTCAATTACCAGTGTGCTTGTGACTTACTGGGCACTTCCTATTGCCATTCTAATTAACTAAATCTTAATTAATGTAATTGCAGGAGCCTGCAGGGGGAAAGGAGGATGCTAAAATTGCCACAGTCCAGCCTTCTTTGAATTCTCCCAGGATAAATAATTCCCTTTAGTCCAGTAATTTGAGGTTTATGTTTTCATTGGCACTGAACTCTGCTTTTGAATTTCCTCAGTACATTATAGTGAGAAGATCACCAAACCACTTTAACCCATGCTGTTCTAGAACTCACTATGTAGGCCAGACTAACCTCAAACTCATGGCAGCTCTCCTGCTTCAGCTTCCCAAGTTCTGGAATTATAGACACAAGCTACCATTTGCCTCTTAAAACATACTCTGTTTAGTTATTATTCTGTTACTGCAGAGAAATATCATGCCCAAAGCCACTTACAGAAGAAAACATCTAATTGGGGCCTTGCTCACATTTCCAGAGGGTTAGTCCATGTTCATCATGGTGGGAAGCAGACAGCATGGTGCTTTACATCCTCTTATGTGGGTGGCAAGCAGAGAGAGAGAGAGAAAGAGAGAGAGAGACAGAGAGAGAGAGAGAGAGAGAGAGAGAGAGAGAGAGAGAGAGAGAAACTTTAGCATCCTCCCTTCCCCCATTATCTCTCCTGGCTCCTGAAATTACATGGTTTTGTACTTGCCATCATAACGATCTGTCTGTGACTCAGTTTACTCATCTGTCAGCCGAAGTTAACACCTAGGATGTGGGATTTTTAGACCTCAAAGGCCACCCCCAGTGACACAGTGCCTTCAACAAAGGCCACACAACCTAATCCTTTCCAAACAGTTCCACCAACTGGCAACCAAGCATTCAAACATATGAGACTATAGGGACTGTTTTCATTCAAACCACCATACTCCACCATTAATTGTCCAGGAGGTGGCAGATACAGCCTCTGCTTCAGATGTTTTCCCTGGGTGGAGATGAAGACCAGGAGGAAAGAGGTCATAACTCTGCTTAGAGAGAGAAAAAGATGGTTACAGTTTCTGTGGAAAAGGGGCCTCTTATGCTTAGACATTAATTAATTCATACTTATATCTTATAGCCATATCATTTCCATTCTGTGGCAGAAGGAAACAGACTCATTCTTCTGGAGAAACAAGAGGGAGGGGTGTGTGTGTGTGTGTGTGTGTGTGTGTGTGTGTGTGTGTGTGTGTGTGTGTGTGTGTGTGTGTGTGTTTTCTGTAGCCTCCTTTTTCTTAGGGATGATTTTTTTTTCTTTTGTGCCCCTTCTCTATTTCCGGCCTTTCTGGTGAGTAGAATCTTTTTTGTGGCCATTACATATGTTACTCTTTGAAATAATTAAAGCATGTTATTTAATTTGGATTTAGTGAATGATGCTCCAGGAAGTAGTAAATACCTAATGACCCTTTGCCTGACTTGATAAAGGACCCAGCACGGGTACAAGGATAGGCAAAGTCAACAGTCTCCCACTTGGGATCGTGAGTAAAATCCTAAGAAGTCACTGCAGAAAGACCTTTTTTTAAAAAAAAGATTTTATTTATTTATTATGTATACAACATTCTGCTTCCATGTATTTCTGCACACCAGAAGAGGGCATCAGATCTCATAACGGATGGTTGTGAGCCACCATGTGGTTGCTGGAAATTGAACTCAGGACCTCTGGAAGAGCAGCCCATGCTCTTAACCTCTGAGCCATCTCTCCAGTCCCAGAAAGACCTTTTTACGAAGAGTGAATGGAGAGACTCAGTTTTGCCCATGTTCGCAGATCTGCCTGGAAGCAGTTGCTGCACTCCCAGTCTGCCTGCAGGTGCCAGCAATGTCAGCTTTGTACCAGAGGGTGCAGGCTGCAGCATCTACATGGAGGGTCACCCTCCAGCCCTGAACTGCATTCTGTCTAGTTTGGTGGGAGCCACTTGTCACGAATGGCTCTGGAAATATGGTCAATGTTACTGAGACATGGACTGTGTTGTTTTCTTTCACTCAATTTAAAATTTAAATGTATATAGTTATATGTCCATTTGGATGTCTCGGGGGGAATGAGTCCTGTCCTCACCTGCCTCACTGTCATCGTAATGACCTCTCTGTGCCTCTTTCCTCATCTGTCAGCAGAAGTTAACACCTATTCTGTCCCTCCCAGGTGTTGGGTGAGGCTTGAGCTTAAAAAGTCGTGGGAGGAGCTTCCTTCACATGCTTCTTTGTTTTCTTTGTAAAAAACAAAAAACAGTCTGTGGTGTTTGGAAGCATTTGTGTCTGGGAACTAACTATTTCTCTAAGATGCTGTAGTTGGATGAACTGTGTGTTTCCAGATGACCCTCCTTGTGGGAGGAGAGGCACAGCTCTCCGCTCTTGTGAAGCATGGGCTGGAAGACAGAGTGCTGATGAATCAGGTCCATTTGACAGTGAGTGTGAGTGTTCAGGCTAACGTTGCTGAGCTAGGCATTCTCTAACCTGTCACCCCCGTGAGCTGGTTTTTTAAGAAACCAAAGCAAGTGCCCTTCTTTCTACTGGGACTTTTTTAGGGTTTCTAATGCTGTGATAAAACAACATAACCAAAAACAGCTTGGGGAGGTTTATTTCAGTTTATAGCTTTTATAGTCCATCATCTAGGAAGTTGGGCAGCAACTCAAAGAAGGAACCTGGAGGCAGGAACTGATGCAGAGGCCATGAAGCAGTGCAGCCTACTGGTTTGTTCCCTACAGCTTGTTCAGACTGCTTTTTTATAGCATCCCAAATGACCCATATTTCCCATTAATCAAGAAAATGCCCCATAGACTTGCCCACAGGCCATCTGGTGGGGGCATCGTCTCAATTAAGGTTCCCTTTTTTGCTGTTTCTCTTGAGCCCCCTCCACTTTAGCCTTGCTAAGTCCCAACATCAGTATTTGGTGCTGTGTGTTCTTCAGTAAGCAAAACCCTCTCTTGAGTGTCAGTGTCCGTAGAGCCTCAGTGGCCCTCAGACTTTTATTCCAAGACAGGAAGTTTTAGCTAGTAGGACCCGGCATCAGTCACCAGGCTTCACCTCCCTTCAGGAATGTGCCACCCAGTTTAACAAGACAGCTTCCTCTGCGTGGCAAGGCAGGGAGGGCCACAGCAGGAAGCTGGGACCAGGGAAGCAGCTACACCACTTCTGACACCTTTGCTATAAGCAATAAGACAAGGTTTTACACAGCTTCCAGGATTTGTGGGAACCCCTGGAATGATGCTTGGTATGAAGTGGCATACTTAGGGTTGCTCCTGGAAACCCTGGGAGGATTATTTTATTAAATCAGACTGTTTTATATTATGGTTTATGGGTAGGCTGAGCTTTTTTAATTCTTTAAATGATACCAACAAAAGTTGTAGTATTTGAAAAAGAGAGAAAGAGATGTTAGGGTTCACTTTTTGTGTTGTATTTTCTATGGGTTTTGAAACCTATAGCCTATATTCATCACTGTAGTATTCTATACAATAGTTGTGTAGCCCTGGAAGACCTCTCTTCTGTGGGTTCATCCTTCCTTAGCTCATACCCTCAAAACCACTAGTGTTCCTATTGTAGTTATTTGCCTTTTCCAGAATGTCCACTAGTTGAGATTGCTGTAATATATAACCTTTCAAAATGGTTTATTTCATTTAGTAATATGCACTGGCTATCTATCACCTACCAAAGGACATGCTGGTTGCCTCCAGGGTTTTGCAGTTATGGGCAAACTGTACAGACATCCATACACACATTTTTGTCTAAACATAAGTTCTCAGTTCATTTGCATAAACACCAGAGTGTACAGTTACTGGATTGTGTAGTAAGGCCGTGTTTCATTTGTGAGAGGTTAGCAAAGTGTTTTCCCAAGTGTCTGGGCCACTTTGCGTGCCCATCATCAGCTCCTATTACCCTGTGTCCACGTCAGCATTTGCTAGTGTTTCCCCGTGTGGATTGGGGCCATTCTCGTAGGCGTGCAGTAGGTCAGATTGGTTGTTTTCTTATTGTTGAAAGGTTTTAAGTACTTGGGGACCAAATCCAGGGCATTGGACCCCTAGGTAAGTGTTGTACTGCTTACTGACAATTTTTAAGATACTTTTTTTCTTTTTGATGATAGGTATGTATCAGAAGTTTCTTTCACAAATATTTTCATTCGGCCTGTGGTTTCTCTTTCCATTCTCATGACATAGTCTTTAGCGTAGCGAAAGTATTTTCTTTCGTGTGTTTTCATTTTAATGAAGGGAAGCCCATCCGTTCTTTTTTACTGGATCTCTTTCAGTTATTTCCGAGAGCCACTGCTGCTCCTGTCATCATTAGTTTCCTGTTGCTGTGGTAGTCCATCATGGTGCTGAGGTCAGGGTCACGGGAACTTGAAGCCATTGGTCACATCACACCCAGAATTTGGATAGAGAACAGTGAATGCATGTGGAGAAGACATACAATCCAGGATCCTAGCCCAGGGAGTGGTGCCGTCTACAGCGGTCAGGTCCTCCCACTTGATAACTAATCAGGGTAGCCAAGATAATTCCCCACAGACACGCACAGGGGCCCCTCTCCAAGGTGATTTTAGATTCTGTCAAGTTCTCAATTGGCAGTAACCAGGATGATACCCAAGTTCTCCCACATGCGCCTAGGTTATCTTCTAGAGCACTGGTTCTCAACCTCCCTAATCCTTGAAACCCTTTAATACAGTTCCTCGTGTTGTGATGACCCCCACCCATACAATATTTCATTGTTGCTTCGTAACTGTAATTTTGCTACGGTTATGAATTATAATGTAAATATCTGATACGAAGGATATCTGATATTTGACCTCCCAAAGTGGTAGAGACTCACAGGTAGAGAACTGCTGTTCTAGTTTCTAGTTTTTAATTTTATGGTTAGGTCTGTCATTGGTGTTGAATTCTTGTGAAGGTCTGTGTCTGGGTTTGTTTTTTAATGATTTTGTTGAGAAGACTCTCCATGCCATTGCCGTACTTTACTTCTTTGTCAAACATTAATCAAAGACTGTGTTTCTGAGAGTCTGTTCTGACTCTTTCTTTTGTTCTACATGTCTATACTTTTGCCAGTATCATGCTGTCTTGATTACTGTAGCTTATATTAAGTCATACAGTCAGACTCAGACTTCCAAATTTGTTCTTTAATAGTGATTTTACTGTTCCAAGTGTTAACATTCAGGCATCTGTACTGGCCTGTCCCTGGGGTTCTGAAAGGACACGCCCTCAGCTGCAGCCACTAAGAGCACCACCTGTGCACAGTCACTAGGTTCCCTTTAAAAAAGCTCTGCCTCCCCCTCCCTCCCTCTCCCTCCCCCTCCCTCTCCCCCTCCCTCCGTCTTCCTCTGTCTCTGTCTTTCCCTCTGTCTCTCTGTCTGTCTCTTCTCATCTGCCATTCCTGTTCCCAGAAGCCAGTCTCCCCTCTCCTCTTCCCCCTTTTCCCCACTAAAAACCCCTCCCACTAAAAACCCCTCCACCCAAGCATGGCATCTTTCCCTCTCGCACCACTTTTTAAATTACAACACTGAGTCTTCTGCTTCTCCATGGAAACTTTAGAATCAGTTTATTAATCTATAAAGTGATTCAGTAGATTTTTGTGATTGTATTGAATCTAAAGATTAAGTTGTGAAAACTTATGACCAAAAGAACATGGAGTTTTTCTATGAACATGAACTGCTCATTTATTCAGTTCTTTGATACATTTCATCAGAGTTTTGTAGCTTTCCTTATATAGTGTTTATAGATTGATAATAGTGCAACATTTCATGTGGGGAGGTGCTAAATGTAAATGACAATATTGGAAATTGAACATAATCATTGCTGCTCTATAGGAAAGCAGCTGGCTTGTATAGGTTGGCCTTGTGTATGGCAACCTTACTGATCACCTAGTTTCAAGAGGATTTTTTGATTTTTTTTTTCAGATTTGTAGATGATCATGTCACCTGTGAACAAAGACAGCTTTATTCTCATTCTCTCTCTCTCTCTCTCTCTCTCTCTCTCTCTCTGTGTGTGTGTGTGTGTGTGTGTATTATTGATCTATAAACACAAAAATCTACTGAATCACTTTGTAGATTAATAAACTGATTCTAAAGTTTCCTTTGACTAGAGAGACAGGCCACTGGTTAAGTATTCTCACACAGGACCTGAATTTGGTTCCTAGCACCTTCATTGGGTTGTTCACAACCTGTAATTCTGGCTCCAGGCAATCTGACACCCTCTTCTCACTTCATGGGCCCTGTATGCACATACGCAATCAATCAAAACTGAGATCTTTCAGAAGAAAAGAAAGCTATTGTGAGAGGGTATTCTGCCTTTTGCTTACTAGACAAGCTTTGAGTTTAAATCTTCATGTTTAATACCTTTAAACATTCTATTAGTTGTGGGATTTTTTCTGTTTTCTTGCTTCTGTTTTAGAAGTTTTTAGGGGAAGTTGCTTTGTTTTTGTCTGTAGTGTCTCACAGTCTAGCCCAGTTTGGCTTGGAGCTCTGTTTATAGCCTCTGGTTGCCCTGAAGTGCTTTTGTCCTACCCTAGTTTCCCAGGTGTGACGTTTCTTACCAGTTCACAAAGTTGTTACAAATGTTGGGTTTTTCCAAGTGCCTTTTCTGCTAAAAAACCAATCAAACAAACATTTTATCATGTGTTATCTGTCAGAAGCAGCTTATTATATATTATATACTTGTATCACAAGAATGTTTTCTGACACAAACATAAGTCTTTTATGAATAATACTGATTTTATCTTGAATACTTTGATATCTAATTTCACAGCATTATTTGTAACAAAATCAATTCTCTTATAATCATTAAATTAGCGTTGAATGGCAACTATGCCTTCCCATTAACAAAACCAGTGACCTCAACATTGACCAAAAATACATACATACATACATACATACATACATACATATATACACACACACACACACACACACACACACACACACACACACACACATACATATTTCATGTGGGACAAAGCACAGAAGCCATGAAGGAATGTTCCTGCCTAGGCCATTCCCTTAATATTTTTATTTTATCACGATTTTAAAAGTTTAGACATTTTTGAGAGACAGTAAAAGTATATTTTAATAATTATCCTTTAAATATAAAATTTTAAGTTATCTCTCTATTTTGTACCTGCAGTACAAAAGATAACACATAAACACTGTGGTGCACATAAACACTGTGTAACTGGGCTTTTTTAAACTGCAAAAACAGTTGCAATGAACACATATAACATCGCATTCAGTCAGAATGTTATCTTTTTTTTCTTTTTTAGCCTGTTTCCATAATTAACATTTAAAACTGCCAGATCCAAACCGTTTCACTAGGAAGCTCAAGATTAGCATTTCAGTGTCTAGAGTCAGTCCAGACTGACTTTGAACTTCATTGGCTTTTTACCTCCTTCCGAAACTTAACAGTTAATTCCTGGTTTGGTTAGGCCTGGCTCAGGACCTGGAATAGCAGGTTTTCAGAAAGAAGCAGTGAGAGGGGTGGGGGGGAGCGTTGCATGGTAGGAAGAGAGAACACAGCCCCCTGCAGCCAAAGCCTCTACACATGAAAGCCATAGTTGCAAGGCCACAAATCCTAAAATGTTTACATTCCCGTGTGTGTGTGTGTGTGTGTGTGTGTGTGTGTGTGTGTGTGTGTGTGTGTGTGTGTGTACACATGGCATAATTTAAGCATGTCAATAATGCTGATTTTAGCACACGTTAAGTTGAAATTACTAAAATGAAGTTGTTAAAGATTTGTTAGTAAGTTAGTTTTAGAAACTTCAGTGGAAAATTTAGTTTTGCTGCATGCTATTTTTAGATACAAATGGCATATATAATACAAATACTATTGGAGCTACAGAGAGAGCACCATGGTTAAGAGCATTCATTGTTCTTGCAGAGGACTCAAAGTTCAGTTCATAGAATCCACATGGTGACTCACAACCCCCACCCCCAGAGGATCTGATGGCCCCCTCTGGCCACTGTGGACACCTGTATACATGTGGTGCACATAAGCACTGTGTAACTGGGCTTTTTTAAACTGCAAAAACAATTGCAATGAACACATATAACATCGCATTCAGTCAGAATGTTATCTTAGTAAAAATATCGATGAGTAAAACTTGTTATATGAAGTTAAGTTAATCTTGTGTTTATTACTTTTCATTAATTTGTGTGCATGTGGGGGATGCATGTTTCACAGTTTTTGTGAAGGTCAGAAGACAGCTTTTCAGGAGTCAGTTCATTCTTTCCACCACAAGTCCTAGGGGTCCATCCCCCTCGAGTTTTCAGGCTTTGGCAAGCACCTTCACCAGACAAGCTATCCCACTGGCTCTTCTTGTCTTTCAGAGACAATCAACAGAGAGGGCCACCTTCACAAAAGGAAATACCTGATTCATTAGAGAAGTCTGAAAATGCTGCCTTGTGAGTTACAATAAGGTGACCTGAAGTTCTTTGGCAAATTCCAGAGTCCTGATGTGACTCAGGAAATGTTAACCCAGTGTTAAGCCCCCCTCCTCAGGTTTTGTCTTAAATGAGGCCATATCATCTTCGTTTGATGTTGAATTTTGTTCCACTTGGGTTACCAGAAAGAACAGATAGAGGAGACAGAGGAGAGAGGAGCTGAAGCTTTTGTGCTGGAGGAAGAGCAAGACAGATGGGAATCTAACCTAAAGTATGTTTGACAGTCTCTAAAGTTTTCTCATTAATTGCCTGGTCTTCAGTATCTTTCTTCAGTTCTGCTACAGTGTCCAAAACTCTTGTTTTTCATCTCTTGTGAGATAGCAGTTTTATCATTTCTGCTTGTAAATGTGTTTAAATTCCTGCTAAAGCAGACAGCTGGTACATCATTAGTTCCATTGCCTAAGACTTCTGGGTTGATGTGCAAAAAATACCAATTTAGGAATACCACACATTCCCCATCAGGGAAGCCTAGAGCCAAGTTGTCTTTAGTTACATTTTTCCGTATGTCCAAACACTTGGAAAGTTAAAACACATACTTATCAAATGTAAAACCAGCTGGAATACCAAATGGCAGGATCCCCCTCCCCAGTATATTTCCTCCTCCCTTATATTTCTGTTTCCCATTTGCTCCTAAAAATCACAAGTTGCTTGATGTTGGCGAGGGGTATGTGTTTTGAGACTGGTTTCTGTGTTGTGTATGGGAATGGTTTCCCAGGTTCTAATTCCGAGGTGGGTTTCTCACACTGTATTGGGCTGTGCTGCATGCCTATAGGAATGTCAGGCGGGGTGGGTGGGCTCAGTGTGTTATGATTGTGAATGTGACATGACCAATGCTCCCAATGCTCCGGCCACCTCAACTTTCCCATCTCGGTGAGCTACAGCCTTAACTTTTCCTTTAAGCTGCTTTGTCAGGTTGTTGTATCAGGAAGATGAATATGTGGGGTGGGCAGGGGTACAGCAAAGTGGGGAAACCCTGTTGCAGGTTTCAGGGTTAGCATCCTTAGGGAGAGGCTGGTGGCCTGCTACGAACCCTTCTAAACGTTTCGCAGTCACCAGGATGTTAGCTTGGACACAGGTAAGGTCTGTGAATGGCTTTCTGGGGCATTAAAAATAGCTCTAGATGGTTTTGGCTCTAGTCTACAACATTTTAACATTTCCACAGTCACAAAGTTCTGTCTTTTGGCCTTGTAGAATCATTACCCAGGTGTGCCTTTTCTTTCTTTTTGTTTTTTGTTTTTGTTTTTGTTTTTTTTGGAAACTTGTTTATGGCTTCATAAAGTTGTGAGGATAAAGTAAATAAGGAGAGTGAAGCTCTTTCCCAGGCTGACTTGCTGTGAGTGCTGTGCCTCAGTAGGCGGGCGCACAGGGTAGGGACGGGCCTACCTGACTGCTGGTGCTTCAGCTGGGAGCTCCAGGACCTTTTGGATGTTCTCCCACCTCCTGTGCTGCTACCTTCAGTCAATACATTTTTTTTTCCTTGTTATCACACAAGGAGAAGGTTTTGAAGAAATTTGAGCCCAATAACTTAGTTAAATGGAGATGTCTCCCCTAAAGGTGAATTTAATACTAAAAGAATAAGTCATTGTAATTGAGTTGGGTTGTGCTTTGGAAGGCTGTAGACCGTAGTAGGACTCTTTGTGTCTTGTCCCTCCAAGAATCAGTTCACTCCATGGTAATGTAGTCCCATGTCTGTAAGTCTGGTTCTTACAATCTGCACTGATGAGCTTCAGAAGGACAGTGCTGCTTAGACTGGGGCAGACAGGTGTCTGTGGCTGCACGTGGAGGCTGCCTGCCTGGGGTAGAGCTATCCTATGGGCTGTGAGGGACCCAGACCTTCAAAGGTAATTGTGGCACCACTCACTTCAATTTGATTAATCTTTGTGTAAGTGTGTTTATGCATGTGTACGTATTCTTGTGTGTGTGCATGTGGAGGACAGAGGTTATTAAATATCTTCATTATTTACTCTCTGTCCTAGTCAAGGTTACTATTACTATGAGACAACTTGGGGAGGAAAGAGTTTATTTGGCTCACACTTCCATAGCACTGTTCATCATCAGAGGAAGTCAGGACCAAAACTCAAGCATGGCAGGAACCTGGGGGCAGAAGCTAATGCAGGGGCCATGGAGGAGTGCTGCTTATTAGCAAACCCCGTGGTTTGCTAGCCTGATTTCTGAAAGAACTCAAGAGCACCTCTCCAGGAATGGCCCACATCAATAGCTCACTGAGAATCTTATGGAGGGCATTTTTTGTTGAAGCTACAGCTTGTGTCAAGTTGACATAGAACTAGCCAGCACATTCTCCATCTTATTTTTTGAGACAAAGTCTCACTTTTCTATTTGGCAAGACTAGCTGTCCAGCAACTCCAAAGATCCTCCTTTCCTCCTCCCAGCCCTAGGATCATAGACATACCACCACACCTGCTTGATGTGTGGGTGCTGGGGATCTGAATTCAGATCCTCATGCCTGTGTGACAAGCACTGTTCCCACTGACTAGCCGTCTCCACAGCCCATCTTGCCATGCTCATAATACAATCTTAACATGTTGCTTTTGACTAAACATTGATTCTAGAGAAGAGGTGCAAGGACAGAGTGTGACCAAGTCCAAAAGCATCAGCTGTCAGGTTTGGTAGAGAGAATGGAATGGCTGGCTAGAAAACAGGGTGGATCCTAAACATGCCTGGCTGTGGAGAATGTGGGAACTAAGTGGTTTTACAGGTATGTCTTGAGCATCTAGTCTCTCATTCTCCATCTGGCCTCGTTATCAGTGCCCCGTGTCCCATGGGTGTGTCTCTCCTTGTACTCCGTACCTTTCTGTGAATCAGCCATTCCTTTTCCACTGTGGACTTGTGCGTGCTTTCAGAGCCCTCCCCCTTTGCAACCTCAGCAGGGGGTTCCTTGGTACCTTGGACTGGATGCCCTGTGGCACTTTCATATCAGCTCATTTTTCTGGCCAGCCAGACTTGGACCCTTGGAATGACATGGGGCTTCCTTCTTACTGTTAGGGAAGCTTGGCAGGGCTGGCAGATCTGCTCTCTCTGACACTGTCTTGATTCATTCCTGGAGTCTGTAGATATTCCTCCTCCCTCCCTGCCCTTTCTTCTTTCCCCTTACCTGTTTTCCCCCTCCTTCCTTTTCCTCTCTTTCCTTTCTAAAGCAATTATTTTTTGATGTACATTGGTATTTGGCCTGCATGAAGGTGCCAGATCCTCTGGAATTGGAGCTATAGACAGTTGTGAGCTGCCATGTGGGTACGGGAAATTGAACCCAGGCCTTAGGAAGAGCAGTCAGTCTTCTTAACCACTGAGCCATCTCGCCAGCCCCCTTTAAAGCAATAAAGACTCTCTTGGTAGTCTCGGAGCTGGTTTGTTCTAATCTTCCCACAACACACATGTATGTTCACAGAATACCTGTATGAACACCCATCTCTCACAGCTGTGTTTTTGCCATTCCCCGTATTAATACTAATGTCGCCCCATCCTGGCTGTGTTTCCTGACATTTTGAAGACATTGATTTGTGAAAAACAACATGGATTTGGTGCCTTTGAAGGTGTGAGGTCAGCCCTAGAATTAATTCTTGTCCATGTTACCATAAGAGATAGTTCATTTCTCTGAGTTGTTCATTTGTTCATTTAGTGAGTACTGACTGCATTTTTTTTTTCCTGCTAGTCCTG
Source organism: Cricetulus griseus (assembly GCF_003668045.3). Lineage (NCBI taxonomy): Eukaryota > Metazoa > Chordata > Mammalia > Rodentia > Cricetidae > Cricetulus > Cricetulus griseus. Next base: position 76,281,363 of record NC_048601.1, on the reverse strand, counting down.
GTGAGGGACTTGAATGTTCAGATGTCCCAGACTGGCTGTTTGCTCACCTTTAACTGCTTGCTAGACTGTGTTGGGTGATCCATGTGGAGTGCAGTTTGCCTAGTGCAAGGTGTTCATCCCCTGGAGTTGTATTCCTCTGCTTTGCCAAAGTTCCCTGCATCTTGCTAACTTCTTATTTCAGCTTCTTCTGGCCTTCTGTTCATTAAAAAATACAGTGCAATCTTCATTTTTTCTCTTCTTGTGTATGTGAACATGTGTTAACACATATGTGTATCACAGCCATGGTATAGAGATTGGTCAGAGGTTTTCTGTGGAGTCAGTCCTTACCTCCTACCTTCATGTGTGTTCCAGAGATCAAACTCAGGTTGTCACCTCACTGGCCCCATCTTGTGTCATCTGAATGGCTAAACTGAAAGCTCTTTTATTCATTAAAGCTTCGTGGACCCTCCTTGCTGAATAAAAGTGTCATTTATGAGGGAGTTCAGCCATTCATGCTAAACACTTAAAAGCAGGTGTTTGCTGAGTGTGGTCCACAAACCCCAAAGAGTGTCAGCTCTTTCCAGTGATTTACAAGGTCAGGTGTGTTTCTATAATAATAAGATATTACTTGGTGTTTTCACTGTGTTGACATTGGGAATATGCTGCGAAAGTAGTGGTGGATAAACTTCTATTGCTTAATTATTAATCAGGCAATAGTCACATTCCTTACAACCTTATGCTCAGAGTGAAAAAAAATGCTACGTATAAGGTTGTCCTTGCAGCATAAAAATTATTTAACTTAGCCTTGTTTCAAAGCACATCTTATCTACCATGGGGCACAATAAAAGAGTAAAGCTCTTCTTACCCCAGTGTCTCAGAGAAACACTGATTATTGTATTACATACTTAACCAACTACTTTTTTAAAATTGATTTCTTCAGTGAGTTCCCTTATTCATATCTCTGATGTATCCCAGACTTGACTATGATCAGTGCAGCACTGGGTAGGAGCCTATAAATGTCTTCCTGCCTATCTGACTTTGGACCTAGATAGGTGGTACTACTGTCCCAGGTCACAGTGATGCTCATGGCTGTACAGCATTAGAGGGGTCTACCTGTATTGAGGCATCTCAGTGACTACAACCCTTAAGATGAGTAGTTAATACAGTATGTAATTCTTTTTTCTTTTGGTCTCACAAACCTCTGACACTCCTAAAAATTGAGAATCCTACGGGCTTTTATTTGGCTTTATCTGTTGACATATACAATAATTGTTTACATATACCATAAGAAACTGAAATTGGAAAGTTTAAAATGTTTAATGCATTACAAATATAATTATTCTCATGGGACCTCATCTATAGACAAAGAATTACAGGTAATTAAAGAATGCTGAGAATGAGAGAAATAGTCCTTCCCAGGGATGAGGCCCCTAATTCCTTATCCACTAAGAAGTGGTCAGCCTTGAATTATAGTGTTAATATGCTAATGAGATAACTTACAGTAGGCAGCCCCTAGGTAAGCTTCAGGATGAGGGCTGGCTAAACAAAACAACAAAACAGAACACTATGGCAAGAATGGAAGGCTGTGGCAGAAGTCCCAACCTCCTTGGAGGGAAAAGGTTATATTGGGTGGTGATTTTTAATCAGCTAGCCATGCCTATGGAATGAAGCCTCCATAAAACTGAAGAGTGGGATTTGGAGAGCTTCCTGGTAGTTCCTGGAAGTTGATGTCCCTGGAAAGGGCATGATAGTTCTTGGTCTCTTCCCACATGCCCTGTTGTAGCTACCCATCCCTTCATCTGGTCTTCATCTGTGTCCTTTTTAATATCCTTTTAAATAAACCAGAAATGTTCTCGGAGTTCTGTGAACTGCTCTAATTAATTGAACAGAAGATGAGAGTTCTGAAAAACCTGTTTCCAGCCAGTCAGTCAGAAGCATGGGTTAAACACCTGGGGCTTTTGCCTGGAGTCTGAAGTTTTAGGCGATGTGCCTTAAGTATGGGATAAAATGTTTTCTGCAGATAGACAATATGAGAGTTAAGTCAAATGGAAAGGCACCCAGCTGGTGTGCAGCTTGTTTGCTGGTGCATGCAGGAAGACCGGTGCTTGCAGACATCTTGGGTAACCGTTGACAACACCGAGATTGATTTTCTTCCTTGAGTTTTCAGAAGCCTGTGTACCGCAAAAGAGAAAGGTGCCTTTTGTGCTCAGAACGTTCAGGAGGAACAGTGGCTGTTGTCCTAACTAGTGTGTGTCCTTGCCCTACCTCTACCCTGAAGTCACAGCTGATGAAAAGAGCCCTGGAATCCAAATCCACTCACCCCGGTTTAAACACCAGCACCATGAATTCAAATTCTTTATATGAAGTTGAAATAAGAGACTTGTATGTGAAGATGAAAGACACCGAGGTCAGAGGTCAGGGCACACCTAGGAGAGAGTCAGCCAGTGGCTGGAAAGACCATTATAGAAGCCACAAGGCAAGCTCTGAGTGAATAGAGGGGAGAAAACTCAAACGGTAGCAGGAGCTATAGAAGCGGATGGAGAAAGCCTTAGATCCTCTTCAGTGTGGTATCTGGCTCCTAGTACCCACTTGGGAGCAGAGTCCAGACCCTAGTGTGTTTTTCATAGTGCTTATTCTTTCAGTCTTCATGGTCCTTGTCATGGATACTTTTCTGATTGCAGTAGGGGGCGGAGAGATGGTTTGATGGCTAAGAGAATCAGCTGCTCTTCAGAGGGTCCGGGTTTGATTCCCTGCACCCACATGGTAGCTCACAACTGTGAGCCCTGGGCCCTGGTCCCCTCTTCTGGCCTCTCTGGGCACTGCACAACCATGATGCACATATGTACATCATACATACATACATACACATATACATTACATAGATGCAAAGTATAAAAATAAACTAAAAATAAAATCTGGAAAATATTGTAATAGAAGAAGGCTTTCTCTTTCTAAAAGTTTAATGTTTGTAGAGGTGATGAGAGGTTAGTCTAGGAGCGGGAAAGGTCCTTAGAGGACAGGGAGTTAGCTAGACCTGGCAGGGCTACAGGAGACCAAGGCACCTCAGGCCACAGCAAGACCAAGACTGAGAGACAGGGATGGAAGGGAGCGGAGATCGTCAGAGCAGACTCGGGACTAGGTTGTTAGCTCAGGCTGCCTCGTTTTGGAATTATGCTAGCAAGCACACAAAAGAGACCCATGGAGTCAGGGAGGGGGAAGGAACCCTCAAGGTTTTTTATCAGGGGGCTGAAAATGAAGCTTGGGGAAGGGTGGACTGGTTTGGGTAACAGAAAGCAGATGAGGAGAGATTATTTGAGTTAGAACTGGGATTGCTTGTAAGACAGTGTAACGATCCACTGGTGGCATGGTCACCTCAGGTTTGTTTATGGTAAACTAGCCTCTCAACTGGGAAAGGCTGTGACTCGGAGGGAAAATCTTATAGTTAATGATGTGTGTATACATGGTCTGTGCCCCCCAACACACACACAGGTAGCCCTGTTGCTGAACTGATGTTTCTTTTTTCCATTTCCCAACCCATTTTCAAGGTTAGAACTCTTCTGATAGTGTGGAAAGTTTAACTGGCAATTATTTGAATAAAATCTGTTTGGGGGAGTTTTCCAAAATTCAGAACTTTTATAAAAGGGGACTGTTTGCAGAGGCCACTGACCCACTAGTTGGGCTTCCTTGGACCTTGGTGTGCACTTGGATCTTATTTGTGTGCCATTTGTACCTGAGTTGATGTCTTGTTTCATATTTGTCTAAGCCATTGTTTTCTTATACCTTAGTTGTGCACAGCCTGCAGCAGGATGGCCTTCTGCACTGACTGCTCCGCTACCCACAGAGACCTTAAAGGAGAGTTTTCATGGCAGCATGGGTTAGGTACTATTAGAAAAATAATTGGAGAATTTTTATTTCGGAGAACATGATTTTTATACTCTATCTGGTACTTTTTCCCAAGTGAGAACAACCTGGAACTTAAGAGAACAGTGAGCCGAGAGTGCAGCTGAGTAGCCTGTTTCTGTCAGCCTCGGCAAACCTGTTAGCTTAAAGCAACTGACTTTATCTCATAAAAAGTCTGATAATTATAACGCTTCCTTCCCGGTGGGGACATGAGAAGTACGTGAACTGAACTGTCATTCAACCAGCAGCATGTTTAGAACTTACTGATTAAGCCAGAATGAACTAAGTTTAAGAACTTGAATAAGCCAGAATTAACCAAGAGAGGGGTGAAGAAATACACATCACTGGCAGAGAGCATCCTGGGTGTGCCAGCTCAACAGGGCATGTGTCTCGTGGAGAGCCTAGGGTGTCTGCGTCTGCAGAGCTTCCATACAGTGTTCATTCTTGTGAGGCCTTCAGATATTAGAAACAAGTCACATGTTTCATCTGCAAGTAAATGGATGTCTTTTGTCAATAAGGAACCCTGAATAGGAGACAGAGAGAGGGAGAGAGAGAGAGAGAGAGAGAGAGAGAGAGAGAGAGAGAGAGAGAGAGAGAGAGAGAATGCATTCATTATGCACACAAAGACGTATCTTTTCAGAACTGGTCAAATGTTAAATTGTGAGCATACAGTTTGTAAGAATTTGCAGCTTTGATAATATAATGACTCTAAAGATAAGCAGTAGAAAGAAGAGCCAGTTTCTATTATTTTATTACATTCTGAAGTTGCATTGTATACTGAAGTGCTCTTACGAGGCCAGCTTCACATTTCCATGTAGATGGGAGCCTGTGTGTGAGTCTGTTAGTCTATCTTCACATCTACCCTTTTCCTATGTCCTCATGCTCCAAATCTGTCTTGCAATGGCAGGAAAATAATGCCTTTGTTGTTGGTTTAGTTTTTCACCTGGGTACTGGATATGTGGGTGGTATCAGGGCTTTCCTGTTAGGACACACTTGCTGTACACATCATGCACAGAGAGCTTAGTCGGCAAGTTTGTAAACACCTAGAGCAGGACCTGCCAAGTCATTAGAAATGTTATCAGTTCATTTCATTAAGAGTCTCAAGAACATGGCACGCAGGGTTCCTTGAGGCAGCATCTTAACTCTTTGACTTAAATTCTGCTCATCCAGTTAGACATCTGATCTGTGAGCAGCTAAAAGAACCACCATGCCCCAGGGAATATGCACCAAATGGTGAGCAAATTAGAAAAGGGCCCCACGTGAATGCAAGATGATCCCCGTTGTCACTCATGGTAGCACTGCTATTCTGTAGGGATGGGTTGGTGTGACTGCCAGGTAAAAAGTAAACCTGTGTTCTAGATGCACCCCATGTCCAGAAGTGATGAGATAAAGCTAGTTATTGGAGTAGTTTGTCATCAGTCAGAATAGTGGGCTATCAAAAAGTGGTATAGTTTCTTGTTAAATGTAAATTAGGTGAGTGAAGCAGTGGCTAACATTCATAGCATAGTGAAAAGCATGAGAGTTATGCATTCAGATGCTGTAGATTTGAATCCCAACAAGTTTGCATACAGATTTTTATGAAGAAAAATGTTTAGACACTGAGAACCTCAGTGTCTTTGTCTCTAAAACAGGTATCACTATTTTATGTCCCTGAGCTGGTTTGTTTCATTTGTACCTAATGCAGTGTCTTTTATAAAGTACTGGCTCAGCACTTGGCTGTTGGCAGAAGAAAATAAAAGAAGACAACACTGATTGGTGGATGAATGGTTCCGTTGATGTATGGAGCAGCTGCTCTAGATGGAGGCTTCTGTGTTAGATGATGTAAATACATCTAGAGTAAGCGGTCAGCTGCAGGTTTGCTAAGCAAATGTTAAGAATGTGTAAGCTTTGTCATTTCATGAATATTAAGACTAAACATATCAGAAAAGCAAACTGATCAGTCATGACCCTAAAAAGTCAGGGGATGGATCATGGAGAAGGCAGCTGTTCTATTTGTCACTAAAGGTCTGTGCTTGTCTCAACCCATTGAGTCACCCTCTTGGTTGTGTTGCCTTTTAATTTTAAATTTCTCATAGTCATCAAATGGTTGTCACAGCCTTCAACAGTTCCCAAGAAGCAGTCATGTGCTCCCATTTTTGCTGAGGAAAAAGATTCCTTCCCTGCATCCTCTTCAGGTTCCCCCTCTGGTCTCATTAAATTGACCTCAGCTTGGCCACCTCTCCAGAGTTCCCAGCATCCTACACAGGAACCCAGGTTCTGTCAGCAGAACACATTGGGATCTGTCTGCTGAGTGAGCAGTAGTGGCACTGCACATAAGTCAGTGGAAGAAAAGAGAAAAGCAAGAGATTGGTGTTCATTGGACAGGATTTATTTGTGAGATTCTGGTACTCATGTTAAGAGGTTCAGGAGCTGTAAGTCCTGAATTGTGCTTTAGAGTTCTGTTAGTTTTTTAGTGTAAAAGGAACACAGTGTGAAGATACCTCTGTTGTGTGTGAGGGTTTTCATCCCCACCCCTGCCTTTTCAAAATGTCTTAAAAATGTTTTTTAATGTATCTGTGTGTTTCTGGGTACCTACTAAGGTCAGAAGAGAGTGTTGGATCTCCCTGAGCTGGAGTTATGGGTGATTCTGAGTCATTCAGTGTTAAGTGTGGTGAACCAAACCCTGATCCTCTGCAAGAGCAGTTACCAGCCAGCTCCCTAGTTCCAACCTTACTTTAATTTTTTTTCTTTTTACTTATTCTTTCAGTGTCCTATACATAAATGTACTTTGGCCATTTCACTACCCCATTACCCCCTATTTCTCCCTTCCTATGTCTTCTCCTTCCCTGCTGGTCATCCCTTACTTGCATGTCTTCTTAGTATGTGCTCATGACTCACTGAGTTTAATTAGGGTTGCTTAAGTAATCATGGTTGGGGGTTATTTACCAGACTGTGAGCAAGTTACCAGCAGTGTAACACTCAGGAAAACGACATCCACTTACCCATTAACCACCATTAGCTCCACAGGGTACAGTGGAGCTTTGTGAATGTTGATGGATGCCGTCTTGTGCAGGCCCTGAGCAGGAAACCACAGCTGCTGTGAATTCAGGAGTTGAACAGCTATGGTGTGTCCAGAAAACAGCACTCCTCCCGTCTTCCAGCTCCTAGTTTTCTTTCCACACTCTCTCCCCTAATGTTCCCTAGGCCTAGAAGTGCTCATCTCCTTCCTTTCTGGATGGCTAAAGAATAGAGGAATTAAAGAATTAAAATAGGGAAATATTTGGAGGGTAGTGTTAGGCATCTGAAATGGTTTAGCCCTGACTCATGCCAGAAGCTCTATATGGAAACTGGCCAACGGACTATTAACAGATTACTTACCCACCCAAGCTCAGTGAGAGACGCTGCTGTAAAACAGTGTTTGGGTGGGCAGGCACATGAGACAGGAAGATGGTTTGCAGTGAAACTTTGCAGGAGAGTGCAGGAATGTGAGGGTCGCTCAGAAAATCATCAACCCTTGGTTTATGTTGGCTCTGCCTGCGCTGGGTGTTTGGGGGAGGGGGAGAAAGGAAGCCACTTGTGTAGTCCAGGTAGCAGAGACCCCAGAATTCAGTCCAGAGTTAAATTGTGCTCACATTCCAGGAATCTAGATTTGTGATTTTAAAGGAAAGAAAGCAAGAGGCTTTGCAGGAGATATTAGCTTGAATAAAAACATGAACAAACTACCCAAAAGCTTTAATTCCTAAGTGGTTAGAAAGCAGCCATATTACAGACAGAACCGGTGGTGACAGACCATCATAGACAGGACCAAAGGTGAGAGAGGGTACCGCATCCCAGACAGGACCAACAGTGAGAAGGGGAACCAGCCACATCATAGACAGGACCAACAGTGAGCGAGGGTACCACATAAGTGCAGTAAACATTTTTTAAAAAGAATACTTTATTTTTAATGAAAGAATTCCTAAGTTTCATTTCTAAAAGCTCCAGAAGGATTATGCTTGAGAGGTGAGGGGCTGGAGAGATGGTTCAGTGGTTAAGAAAACTGGCTGCTTTTCCAAAGGACCCAGATTCAATCCCCAACATACATATGGCAGCTCACAACTTTGTGTAACTCCAGTTCCAGGGGACCCAACACCCTCCCACAGATACACATGCAGCAATGCACAGAATACCAATGCACAGAAAAATAAAAATCAGTAAGCCATTAAAAAGAAAGAAGGAAAAGAGAGATGAACCAGGTGGGCACTCAGGACACTGGCTCAGGAGTACTTCAAGTACAAGGCAAGCCTGAATTGCAAAGAGCCTGTCTTACAACAAACATAAAGGAGAAGGAAGGGCAGCTGGTGAGATGGTTCACCAAGTACAGTGCTTGCTGAATAAGCCTGACTGCCAGAGTTCCATAGGCACACTGTGGCATAGCCCCCAACACCACAACAATAATAAAATGTAAAAAAGAAAACAAATTTGAAAAAAAAAAAACATGGCAAGTAGATAGTTGGCAGTTAATCAGACTTGCTGAAGCTGTCTGATTGGACGGCCAACCCCCCCCCCCAAAAAAAAGGTGCAGTTGATGGGAGAAAGTAGTCTCTGTGGGGTTCCCTTCTCTACCATGCTGGGCAGAGAGTCAGCCAGGCAGCCCCAACCCCAAAGGATTGGAGACACTTGGGAAGGGTTTGCGCATGTTCCTAGGACTCCTGGGAGTTTTCTGGATGTTTTACAGCATTTCAGTGGCTCTTGGTCACAAGCTTTATAGAACCATGCAACAAGAGTAGTGGTGTAAGCCACTTGGCACTGAGATCAGAGACAGCAGGATTCAGAAATAACTGGAAGAAACTCTGCTACTAACCACAAATAGCACAAACAGGAGTGTAATGTTTAAAATGGCAAAGCCTAAAGGGCTTAAGAGACAGAAAGCTAAAGAACACCAAGAATTTAGAGTATAGCCAAGATGGTTTACATTGAACTCATGTCATTGCTCTGCAAGTCAACATGGCATTATTTATTATTTAAATTTATTTTTTACTTACTTTTGGGGAACACTTTTATACTGAGATCCAGTTCAATAGAAGATATTTCTGGCCAATTGAAAATACACACTTGGGAGGTACAAGACACTTCAGTGGGTAAAGTGCTTGCTGTACAATCATGAGAAGATGAGTTTCCAAACTAGTACAGGCCGGTGGATCCCAGAGCTGGCCGGCCAGTCTAACTGAATCAGTAAACTTTAGGTTTAAGCTGTAGAGTAATTAAGAAGACGCCTGTTTTTAGCATCTCAGATGACATGTATCTGTGCGCTCTCTCTCTCTCTCTCTCTCTCTCTCTCTCTCTCTCTCTCTCTCTCTCTCTCTCAGATGCACATGCACACACACATAAAATTTTTTATTGAATGCTTCGTTCGTTTCAGGCCCTGAGATACAGCATTGAGCAAACAGTCCCCTTTGCTCATAGAGTTTATTTCCAGTGAGAGAGATGCGTGTAAATCAATAGCTAGAAAGGAGAGCATCAGTCAGTAGTTACTTTGACACACACAGCAAAGCAATGTAAGGGATGAAGGAGGAGGGCCCTTGTGAAGAACCCAAGGAAACCAGACAGGCGGGTGAAGGTGTCTGCCTAAACTCCCAGTAGAAGGATGAGTAGATTTGAAGGCCTCAAGACTGGTGCTTGCTGGCAATATGTGAAGAGAAGCAGGGTCCTTGCTTCTCTATAGTGGGCTAGGCCAAAAGGGTCTGATGGTCAAGTGATGGTCTTCAGTGAGCATCTAAGGCTTCTGAGATTTCTGAGTAGGGGTAAAGTGGACAGCCCTTGCTTACTGTGTGGACACCAGACTGTGGAGTTAACAAACAAGAATGCGGCCCAGAATCTGGAGAGGACTGTTATGGTCATCTATACAGGAGAGGCTGGCTGCCCTAGAAAGATGAGAGTAGAAAGCTAAATAGATCCAGAAGGTATTTTGAAGGCAGGGGTAATAGAATTTGCTTATACTCTGAATGTAGAGTTTTACTTTACATTATTGGATATGAGGTAATAAAAAAAGGAGGTCATGCCTATGATCTAGCCCCCTGAAAGGATGAGGCAGGAGGATTGCAGTAAACTTGAGGTTAGCCTGGGCTGCATACCAAAACACTGTCTCAGAAAAAAATTCGAAGGGGGAACTAAGTTGTGTGAACAGAATGATTAATTTCAACACGAAATCTCACAGCCTGAATGTATGTGACAACTCCAATAAACCTGGAAGACTTAGATGGAAAAGTAATTTTAACATACATGACCAGTAATAATTGCCACTAAATTCCACCTTTTTTTTTAATTTCCTGAGGTTTTAAACCCTCCTTTCTTGAATAGCTTTAGGTCTTTCTTACATAATTGTTTTTAAGCATGTTGGACTTACCAACATTGTTTCATTAAGGGCTAACTGTTAGCTAGCATTGCTTTTTGTCAGAGAAAAGTATCAAGTCCCACATCCCCCTGCGTTCTTCTGACTCTTGCCAGAGAAGTGGGGCTGGATGGCATTTGCTAAGCTTCCTGTGTCGGTGCATTTGAACTAGCATTTAATACAAGCCATTGGCACACTGTGGCTTGAGAGCTTTCTGCATCTCCTGCTGGAAAGCCATGTAACCTGTTGTACATTTTACTCACTACCCTGTTGTATGGAAAGGGATATTCTTGGATAGTTCTGCTGCTTTAACAGTCCAGATATATCCTACATGTTGGACAGAGTCCTGGTCAACCCGAGCAGTGGGTTGAGTGCCTGGCTGTTAGTGGTTTCCTTGATCACCCTTGTCTTTAATAAGGTTTCAGTGTGCAGATGCTAGAGATTGTGGATTACTCCATTACTGCATGGTTTGCACTGTAGTTCACTCAATGTAGGCTCTGTATGACTAGCTAGTGTTTCTTAGGATGTAAGGCATCACTCCCATCCTGAACTCCTCACAGTAGACTCTTTGCAGCCCCTGGAGTACCTAAGAACTCCTTTCCTCTTCTCATTATTCCTGGTCACTCATCACACTATTTCCTCCTAGAATCTTCTCATGAGCATTATGGACTGGTGCAGGCACTCTCCTGTCCTTAGAAAGCTCCTTGTGCTTGCTGCAGTTAAGAGTTAAGCCATCACCACTGTCATGCGGCAGTGATTTACTGAAGTTTCTCACAGAGAAGGCTTGTAGTTTAGTTTTGTTTTATATTCCCAGGATCTTTCTGCCAGGCATAGATAACAGATATGCTTAGAAGAAGCAAGATGGTGGGAGATCCAACAAGCTATCCACTACTTGGGAGTGGATAACACTAGATCTTCTCTCAGAAGGGCTTATCCTCTCCGTCAGGCACTGCCATCCAGTTCATTTTTGTTTTAGTTTGTCCTTTAAAGCACTGGAGATTTTTGAGAATACACACACACACCAACCAAACCTGCCAAAGTGACATGAATATCAGCAGGGGTGGGTGGGGTGTAGACCCTGAACGCTTGTTATGGAGGATGGGAGCAGTATCTGTCTGAGTGTATACATAGACTGATACATTCTGTTGTAACAAGTATTTCATGAGATGTGACATCATCCCCACACTTGTGAAGATGAAAGGACGCACAGGCTCTACTCTATTCAGTTATGAATTTTAGGTGTTTTCCTTTTGTATGGTGCTCCAGATTCTTTTGTTCTCTTGTCAGTTAATGTTAATTGCCTCCCATGAATTTTAGGAAACAGATGTTCCACATTTCTGTGAGTTCTTTCTAAATACTAACCAAGATTTGTGAGATATGCAGATATGCATACACACAGAACTTTTAAAGAATGAGGTAGATATGACTTGCAGATAAAAATACAAGATATAGGGGCTGGAGAGATGGCTCAGTGATTAAGAACACTGGCTGTTCTTCCAGAGGACACCGGTTCAATTCCCAGCACCCACATGGCAGCTTATAACTTTCTGTAACTACAGTTCCAGAGGATCTAACACCTTCATGCCAGTGCACATAAAATAAAGTTAAATAAATTATTTTTTAAAAATACAAGATATATTTACAGAAAGGCACGGGTTGGCACCAGGTTGTTAATATCTTGGGATGCTGTTTAATATAGCTTAGTATTGTTTAGCTAGTGCAGATTGGGTGTGAGGATGCTTCAAAAATTGTCTCATGGTAGGAGCTTTTTGCAGTGTATCGAAGAACATACAGTTAATGCAACCTACACTTAAATGTTTCCATTTTAACCAAATTCTGCTCTTTCTATTAACCATTGCCACTTAACTATATAGCATTGTTTTATTCCTTTGTAAAATACTGAATTAAAATTCTTAGGCACAGAGCAAGGTGCTAGACAGTGGGAAAATAGAACCACAAAAACAGCAGACCCTTGAAACCTTTCCCTCCCATTTAAGTACAGTGTGTTGTGAATTACAGCAGCTATATTATGAAGCCCTGTCTCAAAAAACAACAAACAAGAACAACAAAATTGCAAAAGTTTTTGGGAGTTATTTGTAGCATTATGTGTGTATATCTGTATCAACTGTTGATCATAAATTATAAAGATATTTATAGTTGTAAGAAAAACAGTAAGCTAGTACATGAATGAACAAAGAATATGAATATTATTATAAAACATTAATAAATGGGATATCTTTATTAAGAACTTTAGAAAAAAACAAAACAACATTAACAGTACCATTTTATCTATAAAACATTAAGATTTTAGGAATCCGTGCTGGAGAGATGGTTCAGTGGTTACAGTGCCTGTTCTTGCAGAGGATAGGGTTTCTGTTTCCAGCACCCTTGTGGCAGCCTACTACTGCCTGTAACTCCAATTCCAGGGACTGGACATGCTTTAGTGACCTCTGTGGGCTCCTGTGTGCAAGTGGTGCACATATATAAACACAGGCATACATATGCGCTTAAACCCCCCCCCCAGAAAAGCTTAGGTAACAGATGTTTGGAACTGTTCATTATTTTGGTGGTGTGTTAATAAAAGCTCCATTAGTGGAGAAGGGCTCACAAGCCCCACCCCTAACTGAGGAGATACTGACAGTGGCTAGCTTCTGCAGGAGGAAGAGCCAGGTTTTGTTAATGGTGTGTCAACCCCTGATAGGCCAGCCACGCTTCAGTGGATGGCCCTACACCCATGAGTCAGAGGACCTAGGTTTTGTTCCTGGCACCCACATGGTGGATCACAACCATTTATAACTTCAACTCCAGGACCCCCTTTCTCACCTCTGCAGGCACCAGGCATGCATGTGGTGCACATGCATACATGTGGGTAAAACACTCATATGTAACATAAGATAAAGAAACTGTTACAAAGAACAGACTTTCGGTCTGCATATTAAGGATGGTGTCTCTCCAGAAGAGTTACTCTCAATGGATGGCTTAAGCCAGGCCTGGCAGCAAGGAGCCCATCTTAAGGTGGAACAGAGTGGGCTGGTTCACCACCCTGAGGACATGTTCTCACCCACCCACCCCTGTCTACATCATTGGCTAGTCTTAGTCATCTTACCTGCAGAGTGCATCCACTTCTGCCCCTCCTGTCACCATTCTAGGCCAGGGCACCATCATTCCTCACCTGAGTAACCAAATGGCTTTAGAATTGGTTGCCTTTCACCCACTGTTGCTCCATATAGCTGCAAAAGAGAAGCAGCTGAACTCTTCCGTAAGCATGACAGCCTCTGCTCTTGCCAAAGTGTTTGCTTGAAACTGACTTTTTACGTTGTCTGCGCATTATTACCCTGTACAGGTCTTACATCAGCAATGCCATTTACTTGATAGACACCACTTACCTTGTTCATGCTGCATCCCTAGTGCCTACAACTAGGCCCAGCACATTATTTGCTTTGTAAACCTCCCAGTAAAGAGTTGAGATAGCAAAAATCAAAATACAGATGCATAATTTGGTCATGAGTGTTGGATGCCTCTGATGCTCATATTCTTGAAAAGGTAGTACTTCAGGTGGGCATTAGAGCTAACTGCATTTGTCTGTGAGTGTTGCATTGGGCCACATTCCTGGTGCAGTCTTTGGGATAAGCTAGTAAAAGCTCCTTCTCCCTATAGGTCTTTACCATGTCTCTGATCCTGAAGAGGACCATGTCCTTGTACAAAGTTCCTTTTTGTGGCCATCCAGAAGTATAGAAAGATGCTGTAAAACTCTGGGCCATTTCCTGGCAAGCAAGGAAACTTCATCATAGTCTCTCTTCTCCAGCCAAAACCATTGTATGCTACATAGGCAGAAGGCCCAAATGTTGGGCCAGGGAAGTAGCTCAATTGGTAAACTACTTGCTTTGCAAGTATGAGAACTGAGGTCAACCAAAGGCACCCATGTTCAAGAGCTGGCTCTAGCAGCACACAGTAATCCAAGTGCTGCACAGAGGGTAACAGCAAGGCCCTGCTGGCTGGCCCACCTGGCCTTCATGTAGAATTCTAGGTCAGAGAGAGACTCTGTCTCACAAACAGGTGGACAGTGCCTGAGGAATGACACCCAAGCTGCTCTTTGGCCTGCAGACACACACATGCACTCATGATCCATGTGCAAAGTAGAATCAAACAGAGGAACCCCTTAGAGATATGGTTAAGTCAGTGAAACTCTAGTTGCTTATGTTCCCTCATGTACTGGAATAGGCCTAGGAGGTATTGCTGCCTTGGCTGGATTTAAAAGATAAAGGGAAAGCTTGCTTTGTTAATGTGCCCCATCCTTGCAGTGCTGCTTTTCCATATGTCTTTATTGAGCACCTACTATATACTGAATATCTTTTGAGGTCTTAGAGACATACAAATGTGGTATAAAGGTGGTTCTCACCCTTCCAGGGTTCTGTAGGGAGACCACCCCATCACCAACTAAAACCCAAGAGCTCCCTGTGACAGTAGGTGTTAGGGTAGTGAGAAGAAGACAGTGGAACCATGTGGGGAGAGATACAGTAAGGTTGTTAGAATGAAGGCTCTGGAAGCAGATTGTCCGGCTTCACCATCTTGTGCAGTTACCAACAAGCCTTGTGACCTTAGGCTACTGACTTAGTTATGCTTGTTTACTTACCTGCTAACTGGGGCAATAAAGGGTGACTCAAAAGAATTACAAACAGTATTAAAGCTTGTGGGGCATTGGTACCTGGCTCCCTAAAGACCAGCTCTTACTGTTATCAGTTGTTTCCTGGGCATTTGTTGGCTGAATTGAACAAATGCTGCTGCCATGGCAGCCACAGTTAGCGCTGGGTTGGTTGGCAGGGAAGTCTGGGTGACTAAAGTACAGCATACCCATGAGGAATGGTAGGAATGAGATAAGGGGGAGGTTGGGTGAGTCTTCTTGCAGGTTTGGAGCCCAATGTGTGACGCCGGTGCAGCCTTAGCCTGCAGGTTCTGCAGTGTCATGGATGAGCTGGCCAATTTATCCTGTGGGTCTAAGTTTCTTCACTGAATGTGATTTCTGCCCTTGCATTAATAAAAGGATGTGGGATTTTGTTTTGTTTTTTTGTTTTGCTTTGTTTTCTATTTGGAACTTTCTGTTTTCTCTTCTTTCTGCCTTAACTCCCTACTGCTGCTAAAACAGATACATAGATACATAGTTGTGACTTTTTGGAGAATGACGGAAGTGATGGGCCTTAAGACAGATAACAGAGACAAGGGGTTCTGTAGATCTCATATGATCCTCCCTCCCTTCTCTCCCTTCTTCCCCCTCCTTCCCATCCCCCCTTCCCTCCTCCTCATCCAAACAGATGCCAGACTCATTGCACTATACTTGACTCCAGGCCTGCTTGTGGTTTTCATGTTCCCATGTCAAATTGTTTTTAATTTTCAAGCATGAAGTAACTCTCCCATCTGCCATGACTGTTGTTGTCTAACCGTGTTATCATGAGAGCTGGTTTTCATAGTTGGTGGTTGTTATTAAAATGCAATGTTGAGATGTTCAGGTTTAATTGAGAGCAGCATTGCTACCAGTGTGGGCTCTGGAGGCAGACCCTGCCACCCTCTTAAAGCCTGGGTAAGTCAGGTACTCTTGCTGTGCTTCAGTTACATGTATGTACATGTTACAGTATGTAACAGTTGCCATGCTACATACTTCCCACAGAAAGTTACCTTGAGGATTAGGTGAGGTAAAAGGAGCAAGGTCAGGTCCTGCAGGCCCCTGATTGGTGCTGTGTAATCCTTGCTGCAACTGACTTCTATTAAAATGAGGCAGTGATAGGTTTTCTTGAGAAGGAAATAGTGACTGCTCTCTCCACTTTGGCAACTGAGGAAATGTCTCAATGGATAAAAAAGTCTTGGCTGCCCAAGCTTGAGGACCGGAATTCAGGTTGCCAGCACCACATAGAAACATAGTTCAACAGCACACCATCTGTTACCCTAGTTTTATGGGCAAAGACAAGCAGATCCCAAGGGCTCACTGGCCAGACAGTCTAGCTGAAAGTGTAAGCTTAAGCTTTAGTGAGAGACCTCATCTCAATAAAGTATGGTGAAGGTGCTGGAGCGGTGGCACAGAGGTTAAAGAGCATTTGCTGCTCCTGAAGAGAATGTGTGGTACATATAGATGTGGTCAGAACACTCAAATGTCGAAATGAATTACTAAAATAGGATGGAGAGCAATAGAGGAGGCATCTCACATCAACCGCTAATCTCAACACATGTATACATGGGCGTGCCTCATACCCATATGCATTCATGTGCATACATACATCATACATTGATATGTGTGTGTGTGTATATGTATGTATACACACATACACACATACACACACACATACACACATACACACACACATACACACACACACATACACACATACACACACACACACACACACACACACACACACACACACACACACACACACTCACTCTTCATTTCAGTTTATTTGCTTTGTAGCTTGGTTTCACTGAAAGCCAGGCACCTCTTTCTCCATGTGTTCTGTTCTGTGTGCAGCCACTGGCTGTTATGAACTCACATTGTGACTGTTCTGAGCTGAGAGGTACTGGGTCTTGATGACTTAATCTTGAAAATAGAGCAGGGGAAGAATTGAACAGCTGCAGGGTCCAAGGGCACAATGAAACAGACCTAAGGTGAGGAAGTAGAAGCTGCAAACACACAGACTCAGATGAGTAATTTGTAGGAAAGATTTGAGCTGTTATTGTTACAAAGTAACTGTGGGGTAAGAGGTTAACCAGCTCTGCTGGGGGACCATTTTTTCTGTTTATGTAATTATTTCATAATGTCTTCTATAACATCAAATATATAAAATATCTTTAATTTTTATATGGACTTCATTTTGCAATTGTATTTTTAACCTTCCAAATCTCTTGTGAAGACTTTAATCCATTTCTTTTTGCTCTTGCTGTAGCGTGTATTGTATTTCTCTTGGGGCTTGCCATCATCAGTAAAGCAAGGTTTTATTATTTATGTGCTGAGGTGACTATATTAGAAAGCCTGCCACATCCCTCCTACTGTCCTTCAAGTTAGGCTTAATCCTGGCGTAAGGGGGCTGAGGGACCAGAGCAGGAGTGGCAACTGAAGAGGCTTTTGCTCACTTGGAGAGTTTGGATGAAAACGCTACCATTTATAGTTATGCTGGCCTCAGCCTTCCAGCCACTCTCTGAAGCAGATGAGAGAATGCCTTCTATTCAGGAAGTTGAAGTATGTAGGCAAAAAATCACTCCCTATGCTAATGGGAGCCAGGAACATTAGCTTTGCTAATCTTTAACTAAAAGAATAAATACTTAGCATTACAAAGTCACTGGGATGAAACCCTACCTTTTCCACATGTGATTTACTTCTGGAATGTGTATTTAATTCTCTTTCAGATTCACTCCACCATTTAAAACCTGGAGACATTGGACCACACAAAACCTTGCTGGTAAGGTCTCATTCATTCATTACTCAAAGTGGCTGTGTGACATTACTTTTGAAATGCAGGACATACTTTAAGTCAAATGCATCCTGAAACATGACCGAATATTTATTTGCACATTTTTTCTCTGAATGATTTATGAATTTTCCATGCCTTAAAAAAAGTTTTTATCTAAGAATTGAGGCAAGGAATAGACTTGTGACTGCATGCCAGATGCTATTAAAATAAATACTTCTGTATAATGAAACCGTTTCCAGGCCCATGTTAATGTTCTTCCTGTTTCATGTAGTATCCAAAACAACAAAATGTTCCTTGGCTGAGTAATTTGCCTTGAAGTATGTTGTAGTAGAAACGGATACACAGCCACAGCACACTGGGCTGTAATCTCTTTAGTCCCTTTTTAGTTTTTCATTATGTGTTTGCATGTGTTGTCTATGTGGAGGTATGTGCACATGAGTGCCACTTCCTGCAGAGGCCAGAAGAGGGCATTGTGTCTTCTAGAACTGTAGTTGCAGATAGTTGTGTTGGTGACTGAGCTGGGTCCTCAGATCCTCTGCAAGAGCAGCCAGTACTCTTAACCATGGAGCCATCTCTCCAGCCCCAGGTTACATACTTAGTGCTTTGTATTTGTTCTCCTCTATCCTTAGTGTGACTACTGACTATTGTACTGACAGTAACTCAGTGGTAGAAATCTTTTGTGTTGTTTTTAGGTTTGTTTTTTTTTTTTTTTTAACTGACAAGCATCTGAGGATTAATATGGTATCACTTCCTGGTCTTGCAGCTGTAGTCTGTTTGTGGTGTTAGCTTTTGCTCTATATTAAGCCACCCCAAATTTACTCCTCAAATAGCAGTTGTTTATGTATCTTCAAAATCTGTAGAGGGGGGAGTGTTGGGCTCTGCTCAGTTATATGATTCTTCTAGTTGGAACTGAGACTATTCATGAGTGAAATCCAGGTGAATGGGGCTTTGTTTCTGGCAGTCACATGGCTATTGACTGAGTGTTTATAATGCCTGAATCATGGATAGATGCCACATTAGGTGTCCTTCAAGATGTCCTTGCTCTGATCACAAACTATCCCTATCTCTTTGACTCTCCATCACACCAGCCCAGGCATCTCTTTCTGGCTTCTGTGCTCCTACTTCCTAAGCCCCATCCTCTCTTGCTCAATCCTTACTATTCTCTTTATTCGTTGTGTGTGGTATTTGTGTTCAAGCCAGAAGTCAGCCGTAGGTATCATTCCTCAAGAGCCATTGACCCTGTGTTTTGCTTTTTTTTTTTTTTTCCCTTTCTTCTCCCTGGGACCTTTAGATAGCCAGTTAGGCTAGCCTACCTAGTTAGCAAACCCAAGGGTCTGACTATCTCTACATCTCCAGCATTGGGATTACAAGCCCAAGCCACCACAGTGATGTTTTACATGGTTGCTAAGGGTTGAATATAGGTCATCAAGCCCACACAGCAAGCATTTTATCTACTGAGCCATTTCCTCAGCCCCTATGCCTTTTATTTTTGTCAGACTAATCTGTTCACCATCACATAAGGCATCTTATTTCATTCTGCTTCCCCCTTCTCTACCTCAAGAGTCTTGTGGGTGTGGGGGGGGTGTGTCTGTAAGGGTCAGTGGAATTCTGCTTTATTTTTGCCATCTGTGATCTCCCCTACTCCAGCCCTCTTTTTTCACCTTGCCTACTCTACCCTTTTTGATGCTTTGCTAGCTCTTGGAAAACAGACATTTCCATGTGTCTTCCTTTTGATCCGGCAGCACAAGCAGAAAGTATGAGAGATGCTTAGTTAAGATACTTTGAAAGCCCAGCGCAGCACGCATTCGTGCCCCCCTGCATCCCAGCTCATCAGAGTCACAGTGGGCACCTGCTGCAGCACAGGCTCTTCTTGCTTTCTTACATCAGGCCTGGGGACGACCACAGGCAGCAAGTGGTGCTTCGCAGCTGGCAACCACTTGCTAGTGCAAGAACAAGAAACTTGGGTGAAGGTTGGGCCTAAGCACAGCTCTAGCAGCTTCCTAATAAAAGCCACCTTATGAGCTGCAGTTTCCCTTTCTGGAAAGGGGGATGATACGTAACTCAAAACTTACTGGAAATCAGAAAAAAAAAAAAAAGATTTTGTGTAAAAATGCTGTGTAGACCATAAAATAGAGCTGAAGAACCTTGGTTGCTTGTGGATCTCTGTCTAAGTAGTTTAAAGAGGGAAGTTCCGTACATAGTACTGGTAGAGGACCAGGCAGTGGGAAAGGGAGTCGAAATGGTGGGAGTCGTCAGTGGTGCTAATTAGAGTCTGCTGTTCATTGGGTGAAGACCGTGTGCCAGGCACCGTACGGCCTGCGTGCATACAGACTGCCTGGAACATTCCCACCCATTTGCAGAGCCATCTTTTTCTCTTGGAACAGTCTGTCACTGTTTAGCTCCAGCTGAACTGAAACTCAAAAAGTCGTATTTTTTCTTTGCCATTGTGAATTTTTATTTATTTTCTTTTATGCTCTTCAAAATACCTCATTAGATGTACCTGCCCCTGGCAAAGGTGTGGTGTTAAAGTTAGCAACCATTGACAGCTAGACTTTCTATAAGAATTTCATTCAAAGAAGTGATTTTTTTCCATTTTTTTATTGAGTTATACATTTTCCTCACTTCCCTTCCACCCTTTTCTTTTGCCCCCCCCCCCATGATCCCAATTTACTCAGGAGATCTTGTCTTTTTCCCCTTCCTATGTAGATCCATGTATGTCTCTCTTAGGGGCCTCTTACCTCACTCAGGATGGCCTTTTCTAGTTCTGTCCGTTTGCCTGAAATTTTCAAGATGTCATTGTCTTTTTCCACTGAGTAGTACTCCATTGTGCAAATGTACCACATTTTCCTTATCCATTCTTCAGTTGAGGGGCATCTAGGTTGCTTCCAGGTTGTGGCTATTATGAATAATGCTACTATGAACATAGTTGAGCAGATGTCCTTGGGATGTGAGTGTGCATCCTTTGGATATATGCATAAAAGTGATATCGCTGGGTCTTGGGGTAGATTGATTCCCAGTTTTCAGAGAAACCGCCATACTGATTTCCAAAGCAGCTGTACAAGTTCACACTCTCACCAGCAATGGAGGAGTACCCCCTTACTCAGAGAATTGATTTTAATTCAGTCAAGATTGGTACCAGAAAGGAGCCCATAATTCCACAGGGATTGGTCTCCACATCGAAGGAATTTTCCTTTCGGACTTTATTTTCCCTTAAATCCGGTTTACTGGTTACAATTGTTCTGCCATTAATCATCAGAACTCCAACTTAAACTAGGTTGTTGACTTACGTGACTGTCAATTTTGTCCTGCATGCGCTTTAGGCACAGTTGTGTTGAGGGACTCCAAGGCCTTCGTCCAGCCATACAGACTCTCTCTCTCCTGTGCTTCTCCTGCTGCCTTACCTCCATCAGCTTCATTCTCAGCCATGCACCACTCTCCATATCTGCTCCATGGGGGCAGATGTAGCCATCAGCACGAGTCACCATTCTTGCAGCAGATCTTAACAAGGGTAACTCTTCTGCTGTACTTCTAATAGTAGTACCAAGGAGGTATTTTGACTGGCCTGGTTTGAATGGCCTGTTGGAATCAGCATGATTAAAAGTGGGTAGTAGACAGCAAGCAGTATCTCTGTGACCACACTGTTCATACATCCATGACCAAAGGCAGGTCTACCAATACCAAATGTGGTAGGTTCTCTAAGAAGGAAAAAAAAATTAAAGAAATAAAAGTGTTCCCAGCAGGTAGGATGGGGAAAGAAGATGCCAGGCAGACAAAAATCTCTAAGTACTAAAATGATCTGATGTAGAAATTTACTAATTTGGAATCAATTAAACTTGAAAGGTTAGAAATTAGATACAGCTTTGGTGACACTGCTACTGGTTTCAAGTTTGGTGTCATGATCCAGGCTACCAGAAGTGAGCATATGGCAAGGATAAGAGTGGGTGGCCTTACCTATGGGCTTGGTGGAAAGCTCCTGGATTGAGAATGTCAAGTTGCATCCCAAGGACTTATAGAGTAGTTGGTACCTGGAGGCGATAGTTGAGCTTCAGAGGATCTGCAGACCTTCCGTAAATGATTTGCAGACTCCTGTGTGTGAGGGATCATGCGTTCCATTATTCTCTCATTGGACCCAGCTGATAAACCATTGTTTGACTTAACTGTGACTGTTTTAGATTT
The DNA here is from genome assembly GCF_003668045.3 of Cricetulus griseus. NCBI lineage: Eukaryota > Metazoa > Chordata > Mammalia > Rodentia > Cricetidae > Cricetulus > Cricetulus griseus. The sequence goes on along the minus strand of NC_048601.1, from coordinate 76,259,505 downwards.
GGCTAGTTAAGTGTCTGGCATTATTCTCGGTTCTTAGCTCACCTATCAAGTATAGTGTCCATTGTAAACATGGCTGCTTGTGGAACAGAGAGTGATGTCAGTGGCTGAGCATTTTGCCTTAAATTATAAGAGATTTTCAGCTTTATAAAGTTTTCACAGTCATAGCTGCCATTTACCTAAGGCCAGGTTCCTTTAGATACTTTATGTGCATTATCTGAACTGCATATTTATGCACATGACTAACTCTGAGAACCTTAAATCTGTCACAGTTCATCCTGCTGGGATGAGCACCTTCCAGCTGCCACTCTGGAAGCACAGGACACGGACTCTTTCTTCTCTCCTGCATTTGCTCTTGTAGGCCCCATCTCCACCTTTCCACCTACAGGTGGTAGGATCAGAATCCCAGCATTGGAAGACACTGCTAAAATCATGTGGTTCATTGCTTTAACACTCTGCTCCAGACATGCACACTCTACATAGACCTGCTCAGCTGAGAGAATAAAACAATTTAAACTCTCAGTTTGGTACATGATCTGACCACTCTACTTGCTTTCCTGTGTGATCCTAGGCAAGCTATTTGCCTCTGAGCTAGTTTCCTTATCTGACACTGACCTGTCTTATGGAATTGTTAAAGGGGCTAAGTGAGTTTCATACCTCACCCCTAACACACATACAGACACATGTACATGCGCGCACACATACACACACCTATGCACTCAATCGTTTAGAAAATTGCAATACTCTCTAGGGAAGGTCACCTGCTCTTCCAGCTGCTTAGCTTAGTGTCTCTTTGGATGTCACAGGAGGGAGAACACACTATCACACCTGGCTTGAACCTAAGGGTTGTGTTATATTAACTTTTCTTGGGAAGATGTGAACAAATGTCTGTTCACCCCAGATAGGGCTGTGACAACAACAACTCTGTGTGTGTGTGTGTGTGTGTGTGTGTGTGTGTGTGTGTGTGTGTGTCCACCAAAATCCAACTTGGCAAACCAGTGAGTTTACTGGACTTATTTACAGAGCGTGGGGGAGGCACTGCTGTCGGGATCATGATTATTCTGAATGTCCCGTACCAGAAACAGACAAAACATTTGTGTCTTTTACAGTGTCAGAAGTTCTTGAATAATAATAAATTCACAGGGTGTGGTGGCTTCAATGGGCAAACTCTTGACTCTTTTATTCCAGTCTTATTTACTACTAATACTAATTCTCAAGTCATACACTACAGATCACACAGTAAATATCTCTGTGTACAAGCATATATGTAGGCTATAGAGAGACTACAAAAGATTGAAGAGGCTTTGGAAGCCAAAGCTGGGAAACTGACAGGGATACACAAGTCTCTGTTGATAAGATAACCAAATCAAACTAAGATGCAAAGAAGCTGCAGCAGCAGCACTTTGAGTGTCAGGGGTTGGATTAAAGTAAAGGACCAAGGTCAGACAGCCTCACAGGAGGATGACCAAGGGCAGGGGGAGAAGGTTGTGACAGAAGTGGGGACCAAGTCAAGCTGCATGAGCAGCCTGGAGTCCTCTGCCTGTTGGTCCTTTGATGCAAATATCAGGTGTCAGATAATAGTTCAGTGGGGGCTATTGTTATTAACACTGCTGAGCACCCATCTTTGGTATCCAGATTGAGGGTTCTTTCTTTGGTCTGGTATATCTGCTAAGTGTCTGGGCCCATTTTTTCTCAGTAAGATTTAAGTATGCCCATGGATGCCTGTACTCTCCATTTACTCTGATAAATTTATAGGGTAGCACCTCCTCTACTCCCAGGAATAAGTTGTGTGTCAGTGGGCTGCTGGCCACATGGTGCTGCTCTTGTGTCCACTCAGGTACAGAATCATCTTCAATCCTCAAAATAGAGTGAAAGCTGCTTAATAAAACAGTCTCTGGGGCAGGGTCCATTGAAAACCCTTTTATACAGTGTGAGTAACGTAGAACAGAACAGAATCTAGACAGCAGGTGAGCCCAAACAGCCGTATCACTGAAAATCCCGCCTCACCATGGATACCCGCCTCAGGCAGGCCCTCTTTTAGACAACCTTCCACTTCTGTATACTCCAGCATCTCTCAAGATCCTTTGTACCTGGGAATGTGAGGTACAGGAAGGAAGATGTTGTGACCTATTTTTCTACTAGGACAGGGTCAGTAGCTGAATTACCAGTACCATAGATCTAGCTGCCACTGTTTTGTTTTGCTGATTAGTGGTTCTTGGTACCCTGTTATAAGCTGAATATGTTATGCCTGGAGGAACAAAAGCCACACTACAGCAGGCTAATGGAGAAAGGTGATCTCTAGTGATGTCTTGTGAGGCTTTGTCCAGGACTCCCCAGTGAACCTCTCTGTGCCTTCCATGAGCCTGCAGCATCCTCCTTCACAGATTCTGGTTTCCAGTCCCCTTATTATCTGTTGTAAGGGACACCCAGGCTGCCTTCTTGCTTGTTTGTGTTCCTAACTTGTATTGAGGAGAGGACATTTGGTTCCCTTGGGTAGATGTTACACTGTCTTCCTGGGATTCTGGCAGAGGCTACCTTTAAAACCTGCCTTTCTGAACTTGAATCAAATGGCCAACCTTGTCCCAACAACTTTGGGGTGGTAGAAATCGGAACATTTTCAAGGAATCTTCCTCCAATAGTGTTGTCTATTTCCAGTGCCCTGTCCGATTTATTCCCTTGTTATGGCCCTAGAACTGGCTAGGTTGACTTCTTAGAAATTTCCATGTTATGGTCTATCCACCCCTTCCTTTGGAATTTCTTATCTGTCACCGCTTGATGCCTCAGTGGAAAACTTTCCACTAGAGCATCTTGTTATATTAACTCAGCTCCTGATCCAAGACAGGAAAACTCTCTCAAGAAACCTAAAAGGGGATCTTTTACCCCATCCTGCCTTTCCAGGTAAAATAGCCAGGAGGGAGGGAGGGAGAGAGGGATGGGGAGAGAAAGAGAGATTGTGTGTGTGTGTGTGTGTGTGTGTGTGTGTGTGTGTGTGTGTGTGTGTGAGCACCATGAGATGAGATACCCTATCTGTGCAGGAGTATTCCTAAGTGAGTCTCAGGCACCCTGTTCTCAGTGACCACATAGAAGCTTTTGACCAATGTCCCTGGGTAAGTTTCACTGCCCTCATACACTTGACATAACCCTGCAGTAAGCTAGTGCTTCTGTGGAAACAGCTCTGTCACCATGTCTCATGCTCAGAATCCTGACAGTTTCTCTTGATCAGAGAGCTGATTTGCTGCACATCATGGGGGTGTTTTGATGAGGGCCCTGTGCAGAGTTTATGAGTTCCACAAAAACAAGCCTTGTGGAATGTTCCACCTCTTCACTCAAAAAAGAGACCACCCCTTTTTTTAACTTCAGAAACAGTTTTCCCTACCTTTTTCATCAGCTTACAAAATAGTGGAGTTCATTGTATCTCTCATATATTTATTATGCTTTGTCCATATTTACCCCGTCACTCTACTTTATTCTCTTTCTTCTTCCCACTGGTCTCCTTCATGACTTCAAATATCATTCTTAGGAGTGAGCAACCAAAGCACTGGGGACTGAGCCTTGAATCTGTGACCCTTAGCTTCTTCAGTATTGGGATCACAGTTTGGTACCCCCCTCCTACAATGAAGGGAGCACTTCAGTCCAGTAAGTGACACATGTTACTAAAGTTTTGGGGTCAGCTGAATTTGGAGTCCCAATGATCTAGCAATATATTAAATGCATTGGGAACGGATTCCTCCTGTAAGGCTGAGCATCATAGTGTTCTAAGTGTGAATCATGCATTAACTGGCTGTTGACAAAGGTGACACAGGATGTAGTTCTCCACCTCCCTCCCAGAGACCCACATGGGCCTCGTGTCCAGGTGATTCTGGGAGTCAGGAGCTCAGAAAGAAGAAATGAAGTCCTCCCGAACTGTTTGCCTTCTTCTCTTAGCCTGAAAACCAATGGTGGTGTGGTTTCCACATGACCATTTGAAGACCCAGGTAACGACATGAAATAATTCACACTCTTAGCTAAAATAGGCTGTTTATGCATGTGTCCATTACTTTTCTGGTGCCATGTTAAAACACCAACTCATTGAAGGAAGAGTTGATTTCGGGTTTACACTTGTAGAGTAATAAGAGTCCATGATGGCAGGGCAGAGGTAGCAGGAGACTGGGGTAATCTCTGAAAGGTCACATCTCCAGTCCCCAGCTGGAAACAGTGAGTGCCAACTCAATGCTGCCTTTCAAAGCCTCAAAGCCCACCCCCAGTGACACACCTCCTCCAAGGAGGCTGCACTTCCTACTCCTTCTCAAACCGCCACCAAATGGAGACCAAGGATTCAACATACAAATATTTGGTTCTCATTCAGCCACCACACAGTACACCTTTTGAAGCAGGAAGGAGGATGCTGGACAAAGAGGCTATGGGTTTGTGTTTTCTTCTGTTACTGATAACACTTGAACAGTGATGTGGCCTTGCTGAGTCTCAGTTGCTTCATCTGTGAGTGGAATAATAAGTGCATAAAATATGATCTCCACTAGAGGAAGCCCTGCACATGATGAGCTCAGTGCGGTTTCCATCTTGGTAGTCGGTAGTTAGTGTTCCGCAAACAGTAGTATTGGCATGTGGCCAGTAAGACAATTTTGAAAACTTCTGAAGTCATTTTTAAAGCAGCCTACTTCAGATTGTTTCTTTAAATCAAACAGGAATTGAGAGTAACCTAAAATATGTATGTGGTTTAAAAAAAAACAAAAACAAATAAACCTGTCTTGGGCTGTATTGATGGCTCAATAGATTAAGGTACTTGCTGCCAAAACTGGTAACCTAAGTTCTTTCACCAGAGCCCACGTAGAAGGTGAGAACTGATTCTTGAACATTGTCCTTTGACCTCCACACAGGTACCATGATAAGCTACACACAGTCACATAGATAAATGTTATTATAGTGTGAATACTAAGTGCTGAGGTAGTAAGGCTTCCCTTCCTAGCAAGGCTTACATGTGAATAATAGTGTCCGGTGTCATGGAAAGGATAAGCAGAACTGTTCAGTGCTTAGAACAGTCATGGCTCACCCGAGCACTCCAGTCGTGGTGGCCATTGTTTTCCATCACAGTATCAGCTCCATTTTGTAGACAAGCATTTGAAGAATGCTTTATTCCCTGTGATAAACAACAAACAGCATCATGAAGACACCTTTATATGTAAGAAGTTGCTGTCGGTTTTGTTTGAGAAACATTTGGTAGTTGAGAAGCTTGTGGTCACCAAACTAGTACATGTAAAAAGCAGTTGCATTGACCTAACTAAACAGCTCTCTCTTTTTTTAGACCTCATTTCACTGTTAAAATTTGAGAAAGTGACCAGGTGGTGGTGGCGCACTCCATTAATCCCAGTGAAGGCAGAGGTAGTCGGATCTCTGTGAGTTCAAGACCAGACTGGTTTACAAGAGCTCATTCCAGAACAGCCTCAGAGCTACACAGGGGAACCCTGTCTTCAACAACCCAAACAACAAACCAAAAAAAAAAAAAAAAAAAATTGAGAAAGTGATTTTGCTACCAGGAGAATTATTTATATAATTTGCAAGGATTAGGAAAATACATATTTACAGCTATATTTAGCTAACTGCTGTAAGTTCAGATGTTTATTTTACTTTCTTTCAACAGATGCCAACTAAAGGAAACTGCATAGAGAATGTGACTGCTCTTGGGAGGAAAAGGGGAGGCAGCAGGGCCTGGGATGATGGGATGACATGTACACACAGGGACTGATGACTGGTCAGGCAGGTGTGAGAGATGCACCAGAGCAGAGATGGACTCAGCAAGAAGGTGCCTGTTCCCATGGCAGGCACTCACTTCAGCAGCCTGTCTCTAGGGTTGTCAAAAGTAGAAGGAGCTGCAGCCCCATTATCCTGTCTTCCTCACCGAGTGTCAATGCTGTGTCAGGTACAGGGAGTGTAGAGAATGAGGGCAGCATTATTTTGGGCTGAGCTAATTTTGTAGTTTGTGTTTTGTAACACATGCCTGTGCACTCTTGGTGAGTGAATAACCAGATGAGCAAGAAACCCATGCCTGTGCTGGTCTTGACAACGCCTTTTGAGCTATAATTGTCTTTATATGGAAGGAGAAATATGGCCAGTCAGTTGGGAACAGGGAAGCAGTGGATGGGTTCGTGGCAACGAGCAGACCACTTTAAGTGGTTGGTTAGCAAATGTTTAATGAGTATCCACCTTACACTTGAGGCTGTGGGACTTTCCAAGCTTCTCAGTCTACTCTGAGTGGCCTTAGAGAAACAAGGCTTATAGGAATCCCTGGTCTGCATATTTCCCGATCAGCAGGGCCCACCAAGAGCTAACTGTGGTTTATGGTTATAAGTCTCAGGTCTTATTCTAGCAGCAACCACTCCCATCCCTGTAGCTTATGTGACCTGACGATTTTTCATTGTTTGATTGTTTCTTTGTTTTTGATACTGGGTCTGCTCTGTAGACCAGACTGTCCTCAAACTTGGAATGATCCTCTGCCCCTGCCTTCCATCTCCTGACGACCATGTTGTCATCTGCATCCCCCAAGTGAAGGATACCGTGATGGTGTTTATACATATGAGATGGCTTTCTTTTCTTTTTCCTTAAGGCTCCTTTCTTCAGAACACCGAGGTGCACTTCAGTGTTGGAGGGCATGGCGCTGTTAAGGGGTGATGGAGTATTTACATCACATCACTTGTTTGTTTGGGACTGTTTTCCTTAAAAGAACACACACACACAACACACACATACACACACACACACAATAAGTTATTGGTCATTTTAAAACATTTGGCAGAGGCATCTAATAATTACGGATAAAATTCTCACACATTTTGTCTTTAATTTTCCATCCAATGTCATTTTTATGTAAGAAGAAGATGACAGCCTCATCTGTTTCCTTTTTTGCCTCGGGGCTCTAAATACCCAACAGGCTTCAGCTGAAACAAGTCAATGGGATGTGTTTATCCCAAGACATATTCTTAGGGGACCCCTTTCTTTTCTTGCCTGTCCCTCCTCTGAGAACATCTTGAGGTGACTTTGGGTCCTGGGAAGCTGAATTCCCACTGAACTAATGAGTCCCCAGTTCTGGCTGATCCCCTTTGTCAATTCCTATGGCCTTTGCCTCTGACCTTCCTTGCCACCCCTGTTACAGAAAGAGCACACACAGACACACACGCAGCCATTAGTGCCTTTTTCTCTAATAAACCACCATTAGAAATCCCCCATGAGCACTGTAGTTCTTTGTATTAAATGGTATGTACCTATGTGTAGTGTATACATATGTTCAAATACAGTTTTTGATTTTTGAGACAGAGCCTTGCTGAATATCAGGTTGCCCTTGAACTCAACCTGCTCATGCATTGACTTCCATACTAGGGTTATAGATATGCATCATCACACCTGGCCCCTTCCTGTATAGTTTAAATCATCTTTAGATTACTTTTACTGTCAGATGCAATGGAAGTCCTATATAAATGGCTTTATGCTATGTTGCTTGGGAAATAATGACCCCCCCCAAAGCCTGTAAATGTTCAGTAAAAACCCAGTCCCCCCCCCTTAAATAGTTTTGCTATACAATTGATTAGATCCACAGATGTGGCACTGCTGTGATGTAAGATGAAGCTAGTCATGCCTCAGAGGCCCCACCCTCTTCATCCTGGACTCCCAGCTACAGCTTTTCTGCTTATGTGTCTTTCTTGAAGACTGGACTCTTCCCGCTGGTTTGGAGTACTCCTGCCAGACGTTCAGAAATCTCACCTACCTGGTTTGTATTCCCTACCCCACTCTTATCACCACCTTTGTGTTGTGACTGGAGTACTTTATCCCATTCCAGAACACATGTGCAGAGTAGACACTTGGAAAATATGAACTAAATAAGTAAACAAGAGAACAGACAGATGTATTCAGGGCCATGAGAGGACAGGGATTTTTGTAGCCATACTTTAAGTTAAAAAGCCATTAAAACAGCATTGCACCTGGCATAGTGGCCCACACTTTCAGTCATAGCATTTAGGAGGCAGAGGCAGGTGGATCTCTGTGATTTCAAGGCCAGTCTGGTCTATAGTAGAGTTCCAGGACAGACAGAGCTACATAGTGAGACCCTGTCTTGAAAAAGCCAAAAAAAAAAAAAAAAAGTAAAACAACATTGCAATACTGCCTTTGTTTTTTTGTTTGTTTGTTTTTTGGTCCTCCTAATTAAAATTTATTTTATACCGTGTCAGTATTGAGGACTAAGAAAGTACCCTAAAACAGAATTCTTTGCCAGACTGCAAGGAATTTTTAAAACTTGTTAATAAAATGAAAAAATAGCCTTGAGCCAGGTATGATGGCACATGCATGTAATCTCAGCATTTGCTAGGTGAAAGGGTTTCAAGGCTAACCTTAGGTACCTCATGAGTTTAAGGCCAGCCTGGGCTAAGTTAGAAACAGTAGCAACAATAATTAGCAATCTTCATTCTTTTAAGAAAAGATAATGTTAATATAGATACTGTTAGAGAAAAGCCAATAGCTAAGTACTTGATATAGGATTCAGTTTAGAATTATAGAAAAAAATATAGCATACTTCAAGATTTTACAGGAAGGGCATGTTTATCTGAATGGAGTCTCCTGTGTCCTTAAAAGTAATGCATATTTTTGTCTGTAGTATCCCTACCAAAGGTACATACCTTGTATCTTATAAGAAACAAAATCTGGCAATTTCAAATTGTGGGACATTCTACTCTTAACAAATTGTCAAATACAAAGGAAGACTCAGGAGGTACCTTAATGTGGTGACTTCATTGAGAATGGCCCCCATAGGCTCATATATTTGAATATTTGGTTCCCAATTGGCAGTGTTCAGGAAAGATTAAGAGACATGGCCTTGTTGGCAGAGGTATGTCCCTGGGGAGTGGACCTCACAGTTTCAAAAGCCCACACCAGGCCTGCCTCCCTCCCCCATTTTTCTTCCTCTCCATCTCTTTTCCCTCCTTCCCTCCCCCTTTCTCTGTCCCTGCAACTTGCAGATGAGATGAGAGCTCTCAGCCACTGCTCTCACACCTTGCCTGTCTGCCTGCTGCCGTGTTCCTCACCATGATATTCACAGAGTTACTCTCTGAAGCTGAAAGCAAGTCCCCAGCTAAATGCTTCATTTTATAAGTTGCCTTGGTCATGGTGTCTCTTCACTACAATAGAACAGTAACTAAGATACTCATGTTAAAAAAGACTAAAGAGACATAGTAGTGGAACATAGCATATAATTTTTCTTTTTCTATAATTGACTTGGGGACAGTTGCCAGAATCTGAGTAAGGCTATAGGTTAGATCTGTGTTAATTTCCTGAGTTGACTAATTAAAATATGGCTATAGAAGAGTAATCCTGATTAGTAGGAAATGCATGTCTTTCTGCCTGCTAATGTATTTGTCTTTCTCCCGTCCCGTATGAGTAGGTTGGGATTAAAGTAAATACAGTAAGGTATTGAAGTTGGAGGGATCCAGCTAAGTAGGTCATAAGCTAGTCTCAGTGGTGAATACCTGTAGCCCCACTCCTAAAGAGGTGAGGCGGAAGGACCACTTGAATTGAGGCATTTCAGACCACCCTGGGAAGTATAAGGAAACTTGCACTCAGAAAAGTCCCACAGCATAGTGTTCATAAATAATGTATTATAAAGAATCCCACATAGAGATGCGTTGGCTGAAGTGATGTAGCAGAGGAAAGATTAGAAGGAATTATATGTTTTGAGACAGGGTCTTGCTGTATGTCACTTACCGGCCTTAAACTCATTTCTCATGCCTTGACTTCCTAAATATTGGGATTACAGGTATGTGTCATCATACCTGATCCGTTCCTGTGTACTTTTGTTACCTTTTATCCACTTTAATGTTTTTCACATATTTCTTGAAATTTTAAGAGGAGAAATTTTATTTTTTAAGATAAAAGTTAGAGGGGCTGGAGAGATGGCTGGGAGGTTAAGAGCACTGACTGATCTTCCAGAGGACCTGGATTCAATTCCCAGAACCCACATAGCAGCTCACAATTGTCTATAACTCCAGTTCCAGGGGATCTGGCACTCTCACACAGACACACATGTAGGCAAAACAACAATGTACATAAAATAAAAATAAATAAATTATTTCTCCAAAAAGATAGAAGTTAGAGTTGGAGATGAATTCCCGTACAATGCTTGCCTAGCATGCATAAGGCCCTAAGTATGATCCACACAGCAAGGCAAAGAAAAGGCTGTGTGACACACAATCAGAGTAACCTGTGATCTTTGTTTCCTTATCACTATATTTTCTGTTCTACTAAATGGAGGGTGTGTGTGTGTGTGTGTGTGTGTGTGTGTGTGTGTGTGTGTGTGTGTACAAAGAATTACATACATGTACATCAAGATAGGGTCACATAGAACCCAGGCTAACTTCAAAAGGTGACTTTGAACATGTGCATGAGTGACCAACCACTAGGTGTCATCATTGATCAACTAATAGTAAAAAAAAAAAAAATTACACAGTGCCTGAGCTTGTGTAATTATAATTAGAGGCTGGTTGCCTCTTGGTGAGTTGGCAGGCTTGCCTTGAAGAAAGAGGCAGGAAGCTTCTTTGGCATTTGCAGATGTATGGACTTTGCAGCTAAGTGTGATTTAGAGCCCACAGTTCTACTCATACTCAGACAGAGGGGGACCTCACAGGCCTCTTGGCAGCAAATGCAAGTCCTGTGTTCAGGTCTTTACCAGGTGATAAAAGAGCCCTCCACAGTCAGCAGTAATTCCGGTTACTGCTGGAGTCTGATACTGTAAAACAGCTATTCTGTTGCCTGCCAAGTGGGCCTGCCAAGGACCCAACGGCTCTCTACCTTGTTCTTGTTACACAAAGCCAGTGTTTCAAACAGCCTCTGAGATAGCAGTGTGTGCTGTGTCAGCACGAGGGCAAAGGGCAGCCTGGAGTGTGTGAACAGACATCGCAGCTCCTGGGGGTGTCACTGTGGAGCATAATTAGCACTCAGCAGTAGTTGTAGATAATTAGAACTCAGGATGGAGGAAAGTTGATGTCTTTAGTGAAACCATTCAAGGACAGGGCTTCTTGCATGAGCTGTTTGTTTGTTTCTGAATGTTTGATTCTCGAAAGCTACTAGTATTTACTGCAGACTTAATAGCCAGAAAGTAATATGCTTGTTGCTGACTGTCTGCAGTGCTAGGGCTCCACTGTCCAGGTTTTGTTAGAAATGGCATGTTTTTCGAGTAGAAGTCAGGAAACAGCTTCCTCGGGAGAATCTTAGCTCATTTTACTTTATTTAATTTCTGACACAGATATTTCCTGGGCTTGTTTGTTCTGGGATGTTGTGTCCAGAGTAGTCTGCTTAGCCTCAAAAAGCCAGGGCCGGAAAGTTGTCATGGTATCAGTCTATCTCTCAGTATTGCACCATCCGTGTCTACTATCACATGAACAAAGCACCTTCCAGCCACTTGGTGAGCGTGACCCATGATTCTGATACCAGCCCAGTGCCCGGGGAAGGTTCATTAAGGGTCATTGCCCAGGTCAGTGGGCTGGGTCTTGGTGCTGCTGGGGCCTGAGGAGGGAGAGCAGACCTCAGGCTTGTTCATCATTCTCCAGGTACAGTGGTTCTTTTTACTGTGCTGCCAGAGTAGGTAGTTAAAGGGAAGCTGGGAGAAAACCTCCTGAGGGCCTCAGGGCTGAGCACTGGGCTCATGGCCACTTGCCCTGTAGCATTCTTATTTTCAGCAGACAGTCATCAACGCTTCCTGAGACCTCAGCATTCCTGAGACTTTTCAGGGGACCCTGGCGCCACCATTTCAAGAAAAGCAGTGCCTTTCCTTTAGAACGTCTCCCTGGAGATGCAAGAATGTCTTCCACAGTAATCAGAATCACATCTGTCAGAGTGGCGGGGAGAGTGTGGAGCTGTTGGGAGAGAGGTAGAGGAGTGATCCATGCAAACAGGAGGAGGAGGTTGACAGCCCAGGAGGGCGGCTTCCATTTGTTGTTGCATCATTAGCCCATTAAAGGAATGGGGGGGAGAGGAGCACGGGGGTGTCTGTGGATGTTGTTCTTCCTCCTGTCTGCATGAAGATTACCTATTCTCACCAGATGACACACTTAGAATAACCGGGATGTTGTGTGGAGGGAGGAGGCCAGGCCCTGTCAGCCATCTGTGGTTGAGGCACATCAAAACCCACCCAAGATGCACTGTCTGAAAAACTCCTGAGAGTTATTAATTGCAGACTACCTGAGGAATCAGTGACTGTGCTGGGACCAGAACCATTCCCATGCTCACACAGCTGTGAGAAAGGGTGGCTGAAGAGGCAGAGCCTCAAATCACACACGTATACATACAAGGTTCAGAGGGAGCCACCCCTAGCCTCTTTAAACGTATCTGCTTTCTATACTGCATTCCAACAAGTGTTTTACATATAAAAAGAAATTTTAAAACTACTGCATTATACCATGTTGCCTTTAGCTAACTCACACTCACCCCTGATCACCAACCAGAAGACTGGAAGCTAGTACCCAGAGCTGTCACCCTTAAGCATTAGCCAGGCACCATGAGGCCTTGCATCATTTGTGGCCAGCCTGTTTCAGCTCAAGAAGCCCCTGTGGCTCTTTGGTGAATTACTGTGGCAACTCCTATCCCGCCCCACAACAGGTCTGCAGGTCTCTACCCTTCAACCTTCAACCTTGTCACTTCCATTCCCGATGCAGCCATAACAGGCTTCTTGTCAACTACAAAGTTAACCGTGGCACTCCGGTATTTCTTTGTTTGCCTCTCTTTGGATGAACTGCCTTTTGTGTTCAGGTGGGAAGCTTGCTCAGCACAAATCTGACCTTACAATCTTCCTATGTGCTGCATCTTCTTAGAGCATTCGCCACACTGGTGTGTGTGTGTGTGTGTGTGTGTGTGTGTGTGTGTGTGTGTGTGTGTATGTATGTATGTATGTATGTATGTATGTGCAATGTAAAGGGGCCAGAAGAGTGAGTGAGTGTGTGTGTGTGTGTGTGTGTATGTGTGTATGTGTGTATGTATGTATGTATGTATGTATGTATGTATGTATGTGCAATGTAAAGGGGCCAGAAGAGTGAGTGAGTGTGTGTGTGTGTGTGTGTGTGTGTGTGTGTGTGTGTGTGTGTGTGTGTGTGCAATGTAAAGGGGCCAGAAGAAGGCAGCAGAGCTCCTGGGGCAGGAGTTAAAGACAGTTGTGAACCACCTGCTCTGGGTACTTGGACCAGAACTCCAGTCCTCTGGGAGATCAGCAAACACTCTCAATCTCTGAACCATTCTTGCAACACCACCTCTACCCTGTTTTGAAATTGCTTTTCATTGTCCTCAGCCCCCAGCCCCTAAGCCCATTGAGGTCAGCGGGTCTGACTGATCAGTGGTCGTAGTACCAGGTGGCCTAGCACAAACAAGACGAGCATTCAGTTTGTGTCCAATTTCTGCTTCATAGTACAATGTCCAGCTTTACTTCTTCTATTTAAAACTTTAGCATCGTAGTAGCAAGCCTCTCCTGTGAACAAACAGAAAATTATTTCCGGAGAAGGCCTAGAACCTTCTAAGGATGTCCTAGGACCAGGATATATTTAGCACAGTTTGTTGAAGATTGCTATTCATTGTTATGATCCCAGAATATTGTAAAATCTTAAGTGCTCTTGACTCATCAGAGGCAAACTAGAGTTTTCATTTAGCAAACATTCTGAGTGTGCACTTTGCACAATCATGTGCTCTGTGTGGTGGAGTATGTCAGGGTAGCCTGACAGGTTTTGCTCCTAGGAAGGATCATGGGGCTTTTATATTTTCTTCCTATGTTGAACATGAGAAAATAAAGTCAGCCTGAAGAAGGCTGATCTTCCAAGTAGAGAGTTACATTTAATATAAGACTGAACAACAGAGGTGGCTCTTCACTCAGATTCAGGGTCAGATAAAGCGCCAGCCTTAGGGAGAAATAAAACACATCAGTGCAAACCTGCCTTTATAAGCCCCTACTCTAAAGGAAGCAGGAAGAGTTTTTACCCAAATACCTGTAAGACAAACAGGATGTGAAAAATACTGAGCTGTGGAGTGAGTTCCAGACCAGCAGGAGACAGAAAGTAAGTCTGTGTGTAATCTGGCTCCAGTGTACAGACAGCAGAGCAAGACAAGATCAAGCTCTTTTCCTCTGTAACTCCATCCTCAGAGCACCAGACATCTCTGCTCATAGTTCACAGAATGATTGCAACCTCTCCTACCAGCACCAGCGCAGAGTAAAGAATGACTTGTTCCATAATACCTCTCCTTTAAGATGACGTGACCTCTTGAAGCCCACTAATCAGCTTCCCCTCATGTTTCCCTGGAGAGATTAGAACACTTGCCCTCCCTGAACTCATCTCTGACACTTATGTGATCTTTCCCAATCAAGATTTATTGTAGTCACATGAGGAGTGAGTGTAATGTGGCCATCAAGAGGAAGGGAAGGTGACAAGTATTAAGAAAGCACACCACCATGGAAATCCAGAGAATCCTTAGACACCATGCATGGCTCAGAGGCTGAGTGGGCCCTTCTGAGATGTTCCTGGTGGGAAAGCCCAAGGAGCATGTGCCCTGTTTCCCTATGGGAAATACAGATGCTGTGGAGTGGTCAGCAGGGCTTTCTGGGGAAGTAATGTCTAAATTGTGGAAGCATGAGGAAAGAGATTTTCCTTTCAGAATGATCACTCTAGTATCAAGAGATAAAAAGGAGAGGACTGCAGGCAGGGAAGATACAGAGAGCAGAGGGAACATTACAGTAAAATTACCAATGTGAGCTATACTGGATCAAAATGCACCAGGTAAGAAAGACCCAGGAGGTAGAGCGAGGGAAGCCTGGGCATGGTAGAGGGCAGGGTATTTAGGATGACTTTGGGGTGTCTGGGCATGTGTCCAGACATCTATGCTACTCCCTGAGCTGGAGACCATAGCAGTAGGTTGAGTTCTGTAATGGGGACAGAATGATGAGCAGAGGTGTAACTAGTGGTCTGTGTGTGGGTCAGGATGATTACCTGAGCCCAGGTAATCAGAGGTAGGCATGTAGGGCACACACCGTCCTCTTAAGAATATGAGCAGACACAATGGTGAAGAAAGATGGAGGGGAGGGGATGCTGACAACAGGTAAAGGGATCATACCTTTCAGGTTCAGGCAGGGACAACAAGTTCTCTGTGATGGTAAACTGAGCTGCACAAAGGAGATTAGAGTCCAAAGATTCTCACCAGAGTGATAGCATTTGCCCTGAGTAGAACAACCTCTAACCTGGCAGTGTGCATACATACACTATCACTTAGTGTTGGTCACTTGTCCTTTGAGTCCAGGCATTCTTGCATTAACAAGCATTGTAGCAGCCCAGGCAGGAACTGCTCAAGGGAGTCAGGGCATTTCTAAATGTGGCGCCTTGTCCCTTGTCTCAGGTCAGTGCTCCGATTACTAGAGACCTCTGCAGAGAGCCTTCATTCATCACTGACCAAGCATTTCTTGAAGCATAGTCCAGTACAGGAGACAAGGAACGGCAGCAATACAGCTGTAGAGCACAAAGACACAGATTCCCTGTGGCTGTCGGGGCCCTTGCCTATGGTCTAGCTGACCTGTCCAGTCCTTGCTGTAGATATAATAATCTCTAGTGGCCACTAGCTCATGTGCTCACTGTAGAGCATGAATTAGAACTACTAGACAAGAGCTTCCCTTCCACACACTAAATACTCACTGTGTCTCGGCAGGCAGCATTTCAGATACTGATCGTGAACGACTAAGTTATGGATCTTGCCTTCATGGAGCTAAGTCACAGCAGAGCTTTGTAGGACAGTGAAGCAAGTGCAGAGATGGAACTGTAAGAGACAGAAAGGCTTCGGGTGCCACCGTCCAGTTCCCAGGGAAAGCTGCTAGAAGCTGTGATAATATCCAATTCCAGCTCCCTTTGTCTCTGGGATCTTTCTAAGGTCACAGGGATGGATGATGTCATTTAATGTCTGACAGTATCTGGCACATGACCATTTCTGGAAATGCTG